>NC_055973.1:3674274-3779274 GCF_018492685.1 Alosa sapidissima
AAGCTTAATATGCAAGTTTTTTAGCTTAATTTACCTTCATTTACCAGCTTCAGATTCATTGGAATGATTATATGACTTTTTTCGGGTTGAATGGTGGCCGTCTCGCTTCCCCCTAGCGCCTGTGAGCGGAAAAACCACCCTTGCAAATGCAGGCCGACGGCCTCAGTGTCAGGAAGTATACGAATACAAAGTATACGAAGAGTGTAACGAATTGCTTTACTGCATTCAAATACACATACACGCCAGGCACCGGCTAGAAAAAGGTAGTGATGGAGTTTCTCAGACATTCGTCATGACAGAGTAAGCAAAAAATAAGCAAAAACCGAGAAAACAGTAAGTAAATTGCTGAATACTGCATAGTTTACCTTTAACGTATGGACTGTTTGGAATGTATGTAAATGTGCGGACATTCTCTTCTCCATACACAGATCCATTCTTCACTTTGCTATCTCCACCTTTTGCTAGATATTCTTCTCATTCACTCTTCAATACAAACATATTTACACACACATACCCCAAACTCTCTATTGATCATCTCTCTTTCTCTCTCTCTCTCTCATTCTTTGATACACACAGACACTGAAACACTGATTCACACAACTAGACAAAGAACAGCAAAATGAGTTGCTTCAGACTATCCGCCCAAAGTATTGCTCCTGTTCATCATCGTGTTACTCCTCCCCAAAGACATGAGCTTAAATATTAGCACTACGCTGCGACTCAGAGAGGTTAACGGTCCTGTTTGAACTGAGCCATCCGAGAGTCTCCAAAACTTTTTGATACGTACTCCAAACACACCCCTCTGCCTCAGTGCAGTCTCCTGTTAAAGTAGGATTGGGGGTGGTGTGGGCTTTTGAGCGGTCAAAATGAAACACAGCAAGTCCCAAATGCAACAGCGCAGGGATCGGGCTGAGGGATGTAATCAAAAGCAGACCAGAGAGTTTAGGCTGCGGAGGCTGAGCGGGGAAGAGGCTTCTTTCTGGGCCATAGGAGGTGGCGGAGCACCATCTAGTGGAAAGAAGTAGAATTGACTTTACTTTGAAAAAAATTCAACCGAAGGAAGCGGAGGAAAAAAACATGTGACCACAATAGCCTCAAATAGTCATGTTTTCCTGTGTGAAGCAGTCTCCATTTCCCCCCATACGCACAACCACTGTTAGAATAATGTTTTTGGCAATCAGCGAAAGAATGCGTGTGTGCAAGACTTTTTTTCTAGGTTCTCACATGATGAATTCCAGTTGGTTTACTGGGACTAAAGACCTCTCTCTTTTCTCTTTCTCTCCCTCTCTCTCTCTTTCTGTCTCTCTCCCCCTCTCTCAGGAATGGAGGAGGACGTAGCGGGACGTTCTGTGCCATCAGTATTGTGTGTGAAATGCTGAGACACCAGCGCTCAGTGGACGTGTTTCACGCCGTTAAGACACTGAGGAACAACAAACCCAACATGGTCGACCTACTGGTACGCAACACTCTTGATGTCTCAGTACGCATTAGTAACTTGATGGTGTTATAGTACAGATACAATCTGAATATCCTCCTGTGTATAATATTGCTCAATATACTGTTCATTGCCCCAAAGGATGCAGTCACATTACAACTTACAGTATGCCCCAGATAGTGCACATTATGTTTTATTGCACATTAAGAAATTGTGTGTGTGGTGGAGCGGTGGTAATGTCACTGACTGATGATCTCAACCCAGGTTCAATTCCCGCCATTGCGAAACAGTGTCACTTTGGATAAAAGCGTCTGCTTAATATCAGTCAACTTTAAATTCGGATGACTACATCTGGCTGCCTGTCTAAGATGTTCTTTTCTCTTTCTGTTTGCCTTGCAGGATCAGTATAAGTTCTGTTATGAAGTGGCACTGGAGTACTTGAATTCTGGTTAAGTTTTTCGTCTGGGCTGGAGGCTTCCACCCTTCCCCCCTCTGCCCCGCCCCTGCCCCCACCCCACCTCTGGCACCCCGCTTAACCCCGGACTGAGACGCAAACACGCATGAATGTTTTTAAAAAGTGCTGGACGCGCGACCCAGCATAGGACAAGTGCTGCTTAGGCCGCCCCCTAAGTCAGGAGACGCTGGCGACGTGGGAATGTGGTCTTCGAACGGGGATCGCGAAGGATAAACGGGAATAACAAAACAACTTTGCGAGAAACCTTTGATGGTTTTTTTTAAAGGAAGGGAGGACCAGACGCTTGCACTGCCCAGCTGAACTGTCTGTGGTGATCCATGACCCTCCTTCATCTACGACCCCCCCCCCCCCCCCCAAACTTGATATTTGACCTTGACCTTTGACACCCCTGTGCTCTGTGTATGTACATTTCAGCAAGAGTCCGCTGGAGCAATGCGCTACTGTATCCCTCCTCTCCTCACCCTCGCCCCACCCCCACCCAACCAGCATCCCTGAACACTTTGAGGAGCACACTGATGTACTTTGACGCTCATTTGTCCAAGTCTTTTCATTCTTCACTTCCTGACACTCCTCTCTCTATCTTTCTCTCTATCTCTCTCTTTCACTTTCTCTCTCTCTCGCCTGTGATTCTTGTTAATTGCCTTTTTATCCTTGTTGGATTATAGTTGTCATTTCCGTTTTTGTGGGGAATGCAATGTTAGCGTAATGTTGATGTTTTGTTTGTATTATTACTGTTATTATTATTATTATTATTATTTTATTTTTATTTTATTTTCTACTTTTTGTTTGTTAATGTGAGGCAGTATGAAATGTACAGCTGAAGAAAAAAAACATGAAACTGGCATTAAGAGTGCGAATTCTAAATGTAATGTTGCCATTGCTATGGTCGCTAGGGGTGTCTTTACGCTGACCTTTGGGAACTGCTGATACAGTCCACGCGCAAGCTTACCGTCATGTCAAATGATCCAAAGCTTTTATTTGTTGTCCTTGTTAATATTGTAAATATTTGAAGTTCGGCAGATTATTTATTCATTGAGAGTTTTGTGAAGCACATTGATTGACAATCATGTTTTTATTTGGTCATTATTTTTCTCCCTTCACGGACTCTACATAATGTTGACAAATGCTATTGGTAGCCTTTTATTTATCTTGTATGGAGAATTGATTCAAACTTACAAATACATGCATATCTATATATGATTATGTGTATGATTGTGTTTTTTTCTTTACAAAAGAACAATTGGATCCGGATCCCCCAAATGCTAGAAACATCCCATTGTCTCGGAAAAAAAACAAAACTGCCGCAGTTTATCAAAACATTACATAGGTTACAATGATAACCCATAGACTGTTTATATAGAATATCTATTTTCAAAGTCTGCAAAGGGTTAAGGACAATGGAATACATTTTTCAGTGGCACACTGTAGAAAAAGAAACTTAGGTTGAACAGGAGTTGAAATAAAATATCAAAATCAGTTATATCAGATATAAACCAAATGTTTGTGTTTCACTGCCTGGAAATCAACTTAATAACACCTGTGACACACTATTTTGAGCAGATAGGGAAATGTTCTGTGACATTCAGTGGATGCAACCAAACATCCAGTAGGCCTACCCATTAAGAAGTTGTACAAATGATTGACTCCAACACTTTCACATTCATAAAAACATCAATTGTCATGCTACTTTTGTCTCAGTAACTAGACAGGGCTATTCCACTACATCCTGGTAAGGCAACAAAAATCATTTGATATCAGACACGATAAAATACAGTTTGTTGTTATGGAGGCATTACATAGATATGCAGAGAGGGAGGAAGTTACAACCCCATCTCAATGACTGAACTGAACTAGGCTAGCTAATTCAGTCAAAAAGTGGGCTGCCGCCATTTTTTTTTTTTTTTTAAAAGTCGTCCAACATGTGCTCAATTCTGCCCACATTTTCACAAACAAGCCAATTAAGCTGCCACAACACTGATGGCCACAAATTGACTATATGCAATGGAAGGCCCTCAGCCAGCTTTATATTTCCGGCAGGGTGTAGCAGCTGTTGTTTTATTGTACCTGTTTACATGGACATGGTTGAGTGTTGCACCTAGTGAGCACGTCACGATGCCAAAGAATTTATGTGTGTATCAAAGTTGAATAAAGAGTTGCGCTGTTGGGCATAAACAGGATATTCAGTGTACGAGTGAACACAAAAGTAGCATGCCGTTACAGTCCAACTGACGCTCCACCGGAAGTACATTTACTCATTTACATGTATTCATTTAGCAGACATTTTTATCCAACTTATCCAACCCGGGTTCGATTCCCGGCCCGTGGTCCTTTCCGGATCCCACCCGGCTCTCTCTCCCACTCACTTCCTGTCGTTCTCCACTGTCCTGTCAATTAAAGGCATAAAAGCCCCCCAAAAAAGAAACATTCAAGCAGCATTTCAGTGGAAGCCTTCATCTCCTTAGATTAATACTGCAATAACAAAGAGGATGAAAGTGCAGAAGTTTAAGTACTGATCAAAGTCTAGGGAGGCTACATACCCACCAAATTTCATGTGCCCCGGTGTTTCGGTGTATCGTTGACCAAAAATTCAGGAAGTAGATGACGGGGAAAAAAAAAAAAAAAAAAAACTTTGACAATCCCTATATGACCGCTTCGCTATAGCGGCGGTCATAATAATGTAGTATTTTGTTTTAAATTTAAATTCCATCAACTGGAAATGTGGAAAACCTACTTGGACAAAGATCCATGTTTATCTTGCCCCACACACAGTGAGGAGGATGGTAAATGAGACAACAATCCATAAGAATCACTGTTAGTGAGTTACAGAAAAAAAGTATCACCTTGGGGTCACCAAGTCTCAAAAAAATATTCAAAAGTGACTTCTGCGAAAATACATTATTTAGAGGGATTTCCAGGTAAAAGCCTTTCCTATCATATGATTACAATGTAAATGGCAGGAGTTACTGTGCTACAGTGGTTTTGTCTGGAATCATGGTCTATAGTCAGATGAAATGAAAATTTTACTCTTTGGTGAGAAACAAGCTAGGTTGACATACTGTACATAGAAGAATGACTATACTGAAAAAACACATGATAATGGTAACTGATGAAGGGTTTATGATACTAGGCTAATTTTATTCAAAGGACCCTGGAGACCTCATTAGGGTCCATGGTATAAGTCAAAGTCAAAGTCTGCTTTATTGTCAATTTCTTCACATGTCAAGACATACAAAGAGATCGAAATTACGTTTCCCACTATCCCACGGTGGAGACAAGACATATTTTACCAATTAAGTCCACAGACAAACATAACATTCAAGTAAACAATATAAAAACTAAATAAGAAGGCACATACAATGAAGAAATAAGAGCAGCAAAATTTGGGTTGAAATTGTGCAATTGTGCATACAGTAGACAGTCAATATAATAGTGCAAAAGTCAGGCCAATAAATGGCTGAGGTAGTTCTGTTTGACCTAAGTATGCAAGTGGCATAGTGGTGCAAGTTATGTAAGAGCAGCAGAAGTGTGTTCAGAAGTGTTTTCAGGACAACAGGACAACAACAAGTTGCAAAGTGTGCAAGTGTACAAGTGGAGTAGTGCAAGTGGAGTAGTGCAAGGCAGCCATTGTGGGTCCAAAGTCCAGGATGTTATGTAGCTGAGGGTGGAGGGGGGAGAGGGGGGAGAGAATTCAGTATCCAGTAACAGCCTGGTGTATGAAGCTGTTGGTGAGTCTGGAGGTGCAGGAGCGCAGGCTTCTGTACCTCTTCCCAGAGGGCAGTAGATCAAAGAAATTGTGAGCGGGGTGACTTGCATCACTCACAATTGTGGTCGCCTTGCGGGTGAGGTGGGTGGTGTAAATGTCCTTCAGGGAGGGGAGTGAAGCACCAATAATCCTTCCAGCTGTGTTCACTATGCGCTGCAGGGCTTTCCTGTTGTATTCAGTGCAGCTTCCGCCCCACACAGCTATACAGCTGGAGAGGATGCTCTCAGTGGTGCCTCGGTAGAATGTGGTCATGATAGCTGGTGGAGCACTTGCTCGCCTGAGTTTCCGCAGGAAGTAGAGGCGGCGCTGAGCTTTCTTCGCCAGTGATGCAGTGTTGGTGGTCCAGGAGAGGTCTTCACTGATGTGCACCCCCAGGAATTTGGTGCTGCTCACTCTCTCCACCACAGCACCGTCGATGGTCAGTGGCAGGTGTTGGGTGTGACCTCTCCGGAAGTCAACAACAATCTCCTTGGTCTTGCTGACGTTCAGCAGGAGGTTGTTGTCCCTGCACCACGTGGTCAGAAGGTCGACCTCCAACCTGTATTGAGTCTCGTCGCCCTTGGTGATGAGACCCACCAGAGTTGTGTCGTCAGCAAATTTCACTATGTGGTTGTTGCTGTACGTTGCAGTGCAGTCATGCGTCAGCAGGGTGAAGAGCAGCGGACTGAGCACGCAGCCTTGCTGGGCCCCCGTGCTCAGTGTGATGCTGCTTAAGATATTGTTGCCAACACGTACTACTTGAGGCCTCTGACAGAGGAAGTCCAGTAGCCAGTTGCAGAGGTAGGTACTGAGTCCCAGTTTGTCAAGTTTGTAGTATGTAGTTTGTTGTGGTATTATGGTGTTGAATGCAGAACTGAAGTCTATAAACAGCAATCTCACATATGAGTCTCTTTTTTCCAGGTGGGTGAGGGCTGGGTGGAGGGCAGAGCAGATTGCATCCTCTGTGGAACGTTTGGCTCGGTATGCAAACTGGAAGGGGTCCAGGGTGGGGGGGAGAATGGATTTGATGTGTGACATGACAAGCCGCTCAAAGCACTTCATGATGATGGGTGTCAGTGCCACGGGGCGGTAGTCATTGAAGCAGGATGGAGCAGTTTTCTTCGGCACAGGTATGATGGTGGCAGCTTTGAAACATGATGGGACGATGATGGCTTGCTTCAGGAAAGTGTTAAAGATGTCTGTGAAGATCCTTAAGCTCCTCAGCGCAGTCCTTCAGCGCACAACCTGGGATGTTGTCTGGGCCTGGGCCTATAATGAACTTCAAGAAGAACTTGAACACAAGACACTAAAAGTGGATCATAATTGGATCATTTAGCAGGTCAATGAACCAAAACATACTGTATGCTCAGATCACAACAAAAATGGTTTACTGAACAAAAAATCAAGCTTCTACCATTATCATCTCAGTCCTCTGATCTGAACTCCATGGCAAAACAGTGGGGTGAGTCCAAGAGGAGAATGCACAGGTGAGGCCCTGGGAATCTGGACCATCTGGAGAGGTTTAGTAAAGAGGAATGGTCTCAAAACCTTTGCTTTGTATTCCGTGACTTTAAGGGATGTATTACCAGCTGGTTTATTGGCAGAGGGGGGCCGTAGATGTTTTAAATGCAGGGATATTAAATGTTTGCAATAATTGTGCCACTTGTCTTTTTGTTAAAAATAGTTATTTCTTTATGAGATATTTCTATTTCACAATAAATTTGCTTTCCTTTAAGATTGGATTTTTCCTCATTGTTTCCATTGTGACACCAAGATAACTTTTTACTCAACTGTACCAAGGGTGCCATTCAGTGTGGAGAACACTGTAGAGAAGGGTGAGAGGGGTGTCCCTGCTCTGGTAGCATGTGGTAGGTCCTTCCTTCTTGGTACAACTACAACTACAAATTAAAATAATCTGGATTACCATGAGTGTAGTGGCGTGCGCGCTCTTGTTCGCTCTAGATTCCGGGAGATTTTATCTAATTTGCGAGCGTCAGGGAACTGCGGGAGACTCCCAGAACTTCGGGAGACTTGGGATGTCTATAGACAGCATTTTGTTGCCAGCAGAGTGTACAACGTACCTTAATGTTGTCATGTTTAGCTGACACAAACTCTCCTCCCTCCATTGTTGTTTACGTTTGCGTAGGCTATTACACGAGTTGTCCTCATGCTGAAAACATGAGCATATGACGTTAATCCCCAAGACAAGAAGAAAGCAAAGAATATATTTTACTAAGTAAAATGACAAAATAGTAACGCACAATGACTTGGATAAGTAACTTTAATCTGATTACTGGTTTGGAAATAGTAGCGAGCTAGATTAGGCTACTCATTACAGAAAAAATGGTCAGAATAGAGTAACGCGTTACTGGCATCACTGGTCAGGACCCAAAGTGCACCACACAAGTGACCTGCGTACAGTATAATGGGCTGTTGTGAAAGGGACGGGAAATAAATAAAAAAGTGAAGATTGCTTCAGCATCCTCTGGGCCCACCTCCCATATTCATACTGACTTGTGACCAACATATAGCCATAGCATTATTATGGCAGCACTCTGTCCTGTATCTGAAGAACACCCTGACTGGTGAGAAGACAGTGTAGGCTAGTGACAAATGGCCCCACATTTTTGAGATACCCCTACCGGAGGTAGAACTAAACGCAACAATGTTTTTCCTTATCTCTAAGGTCTCCCATATATGAAATGGATTCTTAGCTAAAAATATTTTACTGCTAAGATTGTTAAATTAACAGATATTGTTATACACCCCAAATCTCTCCGCATTTGAAATTATGTTGTATCAGCCCTACTCAGCCTTCTTGGTGCAGATGTGCTCTCACTTTCAACATTTGCAACTTGCTGCTGCTCACTGATTTTTGTCTTACTGCAGGAGTTCGCTATACATGATAAATGATATGAAACTTTGATTTTGGAGAAAATATAATTTGTATATGGAGCCAGAGTTTTATGGACATCACCATCTCTCTCTCTGCTGAGCAAGGGTAAGTATGCGTTGGAGGCCTTCTACTGTGGGATTTTGGACATAGGGATCTTTTTTCTTGCCCTTTTCAAAATGTTTCCCACAAGCTTTGGATCCAATGTCTGTAAGACATTCTCCATAATTCAAGAGACTAGTGAAAAGGAAAAATTTCAGAATTTTCATCGAAATGCAAATCAAGTTGAATTATACATGAAACATTGGTCAGAGGGCTAAGTACTTTCTTAGCTAGGGAAAGTAGTTTCTACAACTAACTGTTTAGCTACTTAGGGGTGAAGTAAGCAGTGTAGGCTCTACTGTCCACTGCTGGTCTGGACAGACAAAAGCTAACAATATTATTTTCCATTATTCAGTAATGACTTGACCAAAACAAAATTCAAGTGAATATAAATATTTTAATAAAGGTGTTCCATTCCAATGTTAACCTGATTCAATTGGATCTGTGTTTCATATGAATTGTTTCATACTGGGACATATGAAATGTATCATTATTAAATGTAAATATAGAGCAGCACTTACCTTATGTAACTAGCCTTGAAAATGAATGTCATCATTCTCACCACTGATAATGTGATTTGGACTTGGAGACTGTATTTTGCCAGTGTTCCGTTTTCTTTCATTTTGGACACCTCATACATTGAGTGACAGAACACCCTGATTCGTCATACTATATTTACATATTTGATATTGTTGGATTCAGTACAACCCCACCTTTCCCATAAGCTATCATATGCGTTGCTATGATAATCCCTGGTAAAGCAGCTACAAAGTAAATGAAAACATTTTGCATAGATATTCATTTTTGCATGTCCGCTTATTTTAGGTGTATGTTTACATGTCTCTATTCATTCCATACATCAAGATATTCACATCCAGTCTTTTCTAGTAGGTAAAGCAACTTCCTGACTATAAACATGCCAAGTTTCAAAACTCTCAGACCTTGTGTGATTGATCTGCACTAATTTATATGCCTTAACTCCAATACGGACAGGCTATATTTTAGTTATTTTTTGGTTTTGGGGTGTATAACAATATCTGTTAATTTAACAATCTTAGTAGTAAAATATTGTTAGCTAAGAATCCATTTCATATATGGGAGACCTTAGAGATGAGGAAAAACATTGTTGGGTTTAGTTCTACCTCCGGTAGGAGTATCTCAAAAACTAAAGCCCTTTCTGACCATTTGTCACTAGCCTAGTGAGTATGCATCTCTTTTGAGACTTACTCCAAGAGGCCCAGGAAACCATCGTTGTTGTCTATGGGGCCAAATCAGTATTTCAACAACACCTTGCCTTTATATAGCACTTTTCAAGGAACCCAAAGCGCTTTGGAGTGAAGGGGTCACTAACCGTCAATGTATAAATGCATAGGCACCTGTGTCCACAGATTTCACCTCCGTCTATGACTGGAGTTCCAGCGGTCTGCACAAGATAGGAGTGTGTTTCTCTCGGCCCCTAAAGTAGCTGATGAAGCAGAGGAGGCCATGCTCTGCTCGTCCAGTGTGCTATTAATAGAAACAGCCACTGTGTTTCCTGTCTATGACACAACACTCAGTCTCAGGATGACCAGAGGGCTCAGTCTCATTGGACACTTGGCATCCATTATCTATCATGTCCCACCACATTACACCATAGACACGTTTGTCTTTGTATGCAGAAAGGTCGGTCTGAACTTCCCTAAGCAGCTGACTAAACCACAGTACAACACATACTGTAGATGCAGTATAGCAGATGTCCTTATGAAAGGGCCACTACGGGACAGCATGCCCCCCACCTGCATGTCTTTGCCAGGGCTATAAATGGTCTGCAGTGGGCTGAAAAGACTCTCTGCACAGTTCCACATGATCCACACAGTAACACGTGCCAAATAGATGCATCTATATGTCTCATACAGCAATACACACTGCATGATTTTGTGTGTGGTGATGGCATATATCACCCAGGGCCTTGTCAGGCTGGCATCTGTAATCACAGCCTCTCGCCACACAGGGGTGCGACCACATTGGGTGTCTCCTGCAGTGACAACAAAGCCTCTAGAGGTCTACACTTCACAGGAACTTTGTATCACATTCTTCTAAGTGGGAGGAACTTAAAGGGCTTATAAGAATGCATAATGGCAGACAAATCAGTTACCGACAGATGAGTAGGTATAAAGGATGTGACTCCTCTACAGGAAGGGAATGTGAATAGTGAGGTCACTGCAGAGTGCAGAAGATCCTTGTCTCTGTCACACAATATTATCCAAAGTGAAACCAATAAATAAATACACTTGAAGGTGGAAAACTGGACTGGTATCTAGCATGAAAACTGGTTCATTGCCAGTCATGGTCAAATTGTTGGGAGAGTTCAACACCAAGCTGAATCAAGAAACTAATGAACATGAGCTAATACCCCAGTTAATGGTATAGCTTTGCTAAAAGAGAGAACACGTAATTATCTCTGATATTTATCTCATGTAAGGTTACATGTGAAGGGTTCAGATGCAAAAGCCTCTAAATGCCACCTATGTCAAAAATGAGATAAAGATGGTGAGGGGATGCTCTCCACACATAGTATATGCTAATCAAATAATTTAACTTCTAAACCCACTAAATACCACTCTCTTCCTGGTCTGAAATATCGATTTATAGGCAAAAACCTATAGGAGCCTGAATTTAAATGCTCATTTAAAAGAAAAGTGGTCAGACGGATTTAGAGGGTTTTGCATCTGAACTCTTCATGTCTTTATTTTGTCTTGGGGCTCCCTATTACACACAATTGCAATTGCACTTCACTGCAAGTTTTCACTGAACCACAAGAGGGCATCTCATCTCATTGTGATGCTAGTTAGGCTGATTGGGGATATCCTATCCTGATCCTTTTATTATACCAGCAGATGGCAGCAGAGGGCATCTCACGAGTTCAGTGAGTTCAGTGTTGCTGATTAAATGGATTGTCGCTACATTCGCCAACTTGAAAGTGAACTGTCACACTCTGCAACGCAGAAGCCTACATATTAAATATTAGAAGAAGTTAGATATTTGTGAATGTATTGGCTACTGTACATTTTTTGTAAATTTGTGTAAAACCGACGTCGTTTAAAACGTCGTGAATTAAAACTTGAAACTATGTTACACCCATGCGAAGACCATTATGCGCAAAGATGGTCACTGACTGAGATACTGAATGTGCACCACACCGCGCACTTTTATTATGCCTATATTTAACACAGGTTTAAAAATCATTTAAATTTCATCATATCATGTGCAACATCTCTAGCGTAGAAAATATGGCAGCTAGCGTTTCCAACACATTATAATTATTGTTGTAGTGTATCTCCAATCCTGTCATCAGTGACAACTCCCAACATCCAATAGATATCCCCCCTAGGAAAATAAGGAATAAATCCCCTCCAATAGCCGCTGATGAATTAGAGAAAGGACCTCCTAACGGCGTGACTTCAACCAATCAACGAAGGGCATATGCTGAATAATTCACGTTGGATTGCTTTGGGGAGTGACGCAGAGGATACAGATGCACGGCTACTTTTTCGTTAAATTGTGAAATTCTGGCTTGAATAACAGTTATTTATTCAATTTTTCGAGTTTTGTTGGGTGAAGTGCCGATCAGTGGGCCCGTTTTTAGTTTAGATAGATCTGGGGTGTCCAACAGGCCTCTGTATGTCGATATTGATGTGGTGTCGCTGCTAGGAAAAAGATGCCGCAGCCGAAATCCCGAAAAATTGCTGTTCTGGGATACAGATCCGTTGGTAAGTACGCGATTCAATCTTTTTTTTTTTTTACAAAATAAATATCGTTTATTGCTGACTGATAAGGAGCCCACTCTTCCCGCCACCCGTAATTGTAAGTAGTTTTAAGTCTTACTAGCAAAGCTTACAGCTTAAACCATGTCTATGGCCAGTGCATTGATTCGTGTGTGAACGCATCAGCTGAATGTCACTCAAGTGGAAGTCACCCGGCCACGACTTCAGCTCCTAGAGTGTCTACAAAATACCAGTCATGTGGGGACTTAATACATACCACAGCGTGATGGCCCACAGTCTGTCAACCTTGTGTCAACCTTGTGTCTAATAAATCGTCTGGGTCGTTAAGGTTTCATGTCCTCAATGTTCCCAGGCCTGAGCGGTCCATGTGGATCAGTGACACAATTACATAATGCGAAATTGTTCTCAGGTAGCCTACTGCACCTAGGTTGTCATCATGTGGGTATTCGATGGACAGTGCATCGTTTTCTCAATTATCGGTGGAAATTGAAAAATAATCGCAATGCACACCAAGTCACCACTTTTCCATTTTAAATAGGATAGCGACTACACAATAAACATAGTGTCTGGGTGTGAGATGTAGCCTAATTAACTGACAACTAGTGACGGTCACTGTTTATTTTAATTTTGTTCTCCTTTTAATGGATATTATTATATAGTCATGGAGTGATTCACTTCTAGCATGGTACCATATCCTGAATGGGCCTGTGTTGCAAATGAATCTGCATCATAATTGTCCAAAGAGGATGAGGCGGGCTCACCACAGACGGTAACGCTGCAGGTAGTGATTCCCAGGAGATGTGTTCAAAGACAAAAACTCCCCACAGCTCATCCGACTAGGAGGGAATACATGTTTAAGGACCCTGCTGTTAACAGTCGAAGACGTATCCTCGTTATTTCCTATGAAACAGTCAGTCGGCGCCTACTCAAAGCAGGTTTTCTCACTAGAATTTTCATTCACACACCACACTAATATTCCATTCATAGTGAGAATGGGAGACATCACAATCTATTTTTGGCCTGTAGTTTATGGTGTGTATCATAAGCTACTGTTGTTTTACTCATCGGTAGTACTTGAAATCGTAACAATAGCCTGACGATAGTGATGTTAGATGGTGAATGAATGTGTAGCTGTGTGTGTGTGTGTGTGTGTGTGTGTGTGTGTGTGTGTTATAGTGACACAGATATACACACACACACACACCTTTATGTATGCATACCTCTGTAGTAACAGACACATACACCTGCATCAGTGTAACACGTACACATGAGTGTGTTTTTTATGACATGACATAGGTGTTGCATAGCAAGACTACAAGCACATACAACATGAGGCCAGTGTCGCAGATCACACACACACTCTCTCATTCTTTCTCTCTCTCTCTTTCTTTCTTTCTTTCTTTCTCTCTCTCCGTCTCATTCTCACTCTCACTCTCTCACTCTCACACACACACAGGCATCCACAAGGGTTGCTGGTTAAATCCAGTGCAGAGGGCGTGTGAACATTGAATCACGCCTCACATGAGTTAGCAGCCGCCTCTAGGGTGGATGGTCTCCATGACTTGAAGGCTGGTCTCGACCTGTAGTCACATTGGATGCACCACAGTCTTCACTGTCCACTCCTGCAGATGCAACTTGGCAATAAAGGTGTACAGAGACAAGGTGCCAGATCAACTAAAAGATCAACTTGTAGGCAAAATCAAACTTAAATGGTGATGTCCATGCTTTAAGTTCTAAAGGAATAGAGTTATAGAATTCATACTGACACTGGCTCTCCTCTCTCTCTCTCTCTCTCTCTCTCTCTCTCTCTCTCTCTCTCTCTCTCTCTCTCTCTCTCTCTCTCTCTCTCTCTCTCTCTCTCTCTCTCTCTCTCTCTCTCTCTCTCTCTCTGTGTGTAGTCAGAAAGCATTACATTTATCCTAGTGGGTACAGCAGAGGCAGATATCTGTTGAGCAGTGGGAAGGCAAGGCAAGGACAGGCACTCCAATGCTTCCTCCAAGGGCAGAATAGCAGGCGATGATGCACACCATCTGATCACCGTGTCATCACTCTAACCTTGCTGAGAGTGACTGACAGGCCAAGGCGAAGGCGCCCTCACAGCCCGAAGCTGTGATTTAAATACAGGCCTGGCCTACATCAGCTAGCCTGATGCTCTAATAATTTCAGAGTCAAGCCACTTGCTCCACTTCCTTGAGAGGAACTCACACATACACAATGTCGAGTATCCTAGACTCACACGGACACAGTAGCATTTCTGTTATGCAGAGAAAGCACTGCGGGCCAGATGTATGTACATTTGCGAACGTAGCATTATCAGCATCATGGACACACCGCAGATTGCGAACGCTGTCAGACCCAAGTTTCCGTCATATTTATCAATCGTTCTATCCTTACTGTAAACTGCGCCTTTCTCTGCCTTTATCGTAAATGCAATTTACGAACATCCACAACTGAATGGCAGCGCCTACATACAAGCGCAATTGAATGAAGTTAACTGATGACAACATTAAAAAGAATCAAACGTTTAGCATCATGAAATAATACCATACATGATAAGATGTAAACAAGCAGGGAGATAATGAAGATCAGTAGTTCTACTCAAACTACTTGTGCACGTAGGCTACGGAAGATTGGTCAAATCTAGCAAGTAGGAAAATTTAAGTGAATGACGTGAAAGTGAAAGTAAGACATTCGAAAGGCCAACAAAAGTTGAGGTTGCTTTTGGTAGTAGCCTACAAATACTTTCACCACAAAACTGCTCTAAATAGCGATTCTGTTGTCTTTGAAAGGTTCTCTTATTGACGCATTGAACTGCAATTTGGATTAACACCTGCTTTTACAAGGCGGAAGTATTTAGACGCAGAATAGTACGTGCGCTTTCAGGAGCAGTCTATACATACCGCGGAATACATAATTAGGCGCTCTTTACTCTTCCCCTCCCATCTTTTTACGCTAAACTCCCACTTTCCCTGGATCCTCCCATGAATGCATATGCATGACATGACCAACGCAATCTGCCACTTTCAGCTCCCAAGACAGGCAGTTTGCGCTTTTACATCATTGCGGCCTGTTTGTAGGCTACATACCTCGCAATGATTTTTTTTACACGCACATTGCGAAACATACGCCTGAAATGGGCGCAAAAGCGTTAGTAGATCTGGCCCTGAGTCTTTGAACCTCGCCCAAATCTCCACTTTCACTTTCTCTCTCTTTCATCTCCAGCAGAAAGGCTCCCCTTATGAGCCACGGATCTGCCCAATATTTCCTCCTATAAGGATGTTTGTTTTTTTTTGTTGTTTTTTTTGCCCATGTCACCTTTGTGATTGCTCAAGTTATCATGGATCAGGTTCAAGCTGGCCTCTTTAAAACACCAGATACTTGTATATTCTGGCGCTATGTGAAATGAAAATATCTCAGCCTAGTCCGTCTCAGGTCATGGAGTATGGCAATGCAAGAGAGCTGTTTGGAAAGGAAGCTTAGCCGGTATGCGAGGCTGAGCATATTCAAATTGGTAATCCATATCTATTGCTTCCTGTGTCTGAATCTGTTGTGTTGCTAGAGACCCATCTCACCACCAGGTTCAGTTAGCCAGACACTTTCTCTGAGCCTCAGCTTCCTACATGATGCGCAGAAAGATGCAGCCGAAATTGCCACTTCCTTATTTGCCCCCTGATGTCACCTGCTGGACCTTTAGCCTCGTTAAAACCTCCATTAGCAGCAAGTGGCGTGTGAGCTGGCATTCCGCTCTCCATAGCTCTGCAGGCTAATCGTTACGACGCCCACTGGGTTCCACTGTTCTATTCGGGGTTATGGACAGTGCCAACTGAACAGGCACTGGACTCTACCCGAGCACCACTCTCTTACCTCTCTCTCTCTCTCTCTCTCACTCTCACTCACACTCTCTTTCTCACCATCATTCTGTCGCAGTACCTATTTATAGCCCCCTTGAGAGAGGGAAAAGGACGCACATGTCCATGCATCTTCATTAAAACATACAGTACAGTACAGTAGAGTAGAGTACAGTGGTCCTGGTCTCTGTCCACTCTGCTGTTAGCTCTCCATGGCTCCTCATGCTCTCCTGGCTCCCCGTGTCCAAGGTGCTCAGCAGCAGCCGCCAGGAGCAGCATCAGCCTCTGATCTGAATACCTCCAGCATGGAAACCCCTCAGCCACTGCAAATCATTATTCTGTGCTGCTGCCGATGTGGAATATTTTATGGGAATATTAAAGTGGAGATGCGTATGCAGGCGCTGAGGGAGGGATGGGGGGAGATTGAGTGTGATTTTTTTTTTGCCATTCATTAGGCAACGTAAAGGAGCAAATCGATGTGCAGTTCCGCCTCGCATGAGTTGTATTTCCATTGTTGAGTGAACCACTCTCCCTCTGGGCTTTTCTGTGTGTGAATGAAAATACACACACACACACACACACACACACACACACACTGGATGCCTGGATGTGTGAACTTACTGTTGTTATAGCAACAGGCTACAGGACATTTCTCGCTGCATGGGTGGACAGCAGATAGCCCCATACTCTGATCCGCATGCACATGCAGGTACTCTTGAATGATGCAAGAGGAAAGGTGGCCCTACTGTATGCTCAGTATTCAGCATCATATTTACTCAAATGTTTCTGTTGAATTGAACAATGTTGGTCTAGCTGCTTTTACACATTTTAAAGCTGAATCTGGTTGCCTGTAGGTGAAACATCCATGTAGAATATTCCATCATGTAAGACAGGTGTTACATTAAAACCTGTACAAGCCAATGAGTGTTGTATCTTTTCTCCTCTGCTTTGTTTCTGCAGGGAAGTCCTCTTTGACAATACAATTTGTGGAAGGCCAGTTTGTGGATTCTTATGATCCAACCATAGAAAATAGTAAGTATAAAGATTGAACTGTGTGTGTGTGTGTGTGTGTGTGTGTGTGTGGTAACGAGCCACCACCATTCTGCAGTCTCCGTTTCTCCCACCCCACTCTACCACCTCTCAGCTTGACGCCACTGGCACAGAAATCCAGGTGTTGGAGATGAGCCAGGTGCAATCCTGTTGTGGCTGGTTCCTCATTGATGAGCAGTCTCGGAGGGCTACGAGTGTGTATCACACATACAAGCGGCGTCTCTGTCATTCTCCCTTCACAATGACTCCGCTCTGCCTGAATTAGCATTTCTTAGCCATTACTGGGGAGCCTGGCCCAGCCACAAGGAGCCATTTAGAAAATATATGTACCGGAGGGCCTGGTTCACAGAGTTCAAGCGCAGACAACTGTATGTGTGTACGCCAGTTACCATGGCGGCTAAATTGTGTCACTAGCTCCTCTATGTCTGCTTGGAGTGCTTTTAAATAAAAAGAAAATGAGAACACCATATTACTAAAACAAAGAATCACTTCTTTGAGCGCCATAACCCATGGGCAACGACTATGTGAATGAGAGTCTGTCACCAGGGCCTGAGGCATTTGAAGTGCTCCCATGCACAAACCCTGCAAAAGGTAATGCACGTTATTTTTAGGAAGGTCTCTCTTTTTCGTCGTCTTTTTTTTCCTTTTTTCCTCCTCCCTCCTTCTCAATGGAATCCTTCTGCGGCTGGCATGCCGTGTTCTAAGCCTGCTTGACTGCCTGTTTCCAAATCTGTAGGCTTAGGTGGCGGAGTGTTGTCCCTGCTCAGACGGCAAGGGCCAGGCCCAGGGTTTTATGAGGTAATGCTGTGATTCAGATGGATCAGGGACATACACCTGAACAAGCCTGCAGACCGCAATGGCTCCTTCATATATTCATTATCTTCTGCAGGCCTTTAAGTTCTTGTGGGGGACCATGTCTCCCATGAAATATGTGTGAGCGTGAATACGAAACCTTTTTTGGACCATTTGACTTAACGTAGGAAGGGAGTCAGCCGTGTCCCTTGTGCTGACTTTGACACAGATATGACGTTCAGCGACGTTGGTGTGGTCTGTGACGTACTCTCGACCGCGTTATCACTCCACACGTCATCTTCGCCTGGCGGAAGGAGCGGGTGAGCCAGTTGGTTATCGGAAGCCTCGCCTCACGGAGTCGAGCAGCCTCGTGCGTCAGAATATTTCCCCTCGCTGTCTGGATTTGTACTCCGCTGTACTGACACACTGCACAGAGCTGCGTGCTCCCGTAAGCCAAGGCTTATTGAATTGAGTTCCCTGGTGCAGAAAGTAAGGGAAGAGTGAGAGAGATCGAGGGAGAGAAAATTGTTTGAATTATGTGCTTCCTCTTCCAGAGTTTCCTAGTAACTATGGGGAGTGAAAGGGAGCATGAGGGAGGGGAGAAAAAGAGGAAGAATAGTTGAATGCTGCTTCCATAGAAGGTTTCTTAGGAGTCGAATGGAGAAATAGGAGGAGACCGAAGGAGACGAGTGTGGAAATTTAGTAATGGAGATGGGAAGAGAGGGAGAACATACAGTGAGATAGGGAAGAAGAGTCATAGAGAGAGGGGTGGTGGGGGGAGAGACGTGGAAATAGGGAGAGTGTAAGATTGGTCAGACAGACTGGACATAGAGACGGCGATCATCAGATAGACAGCTGGGAGGGAGAGAGCATGAGACAGGAGGGAGAAGGAGAGCGAGGCTAATGAACGCTGCATCTTTAGAGAGACGAGCGGAACTCTGCTGAGACGAGCGGAACTCTGCTGAGGAATGGTGGGGGCCTTGTTCATGTCAGTTAGCTAAAGTTAATGGCCACCGTGGATATCTGAGCCACCCAGAACAACTGTCTCTCTCTGTTTCTGTCTGTCTGTTTTTTTTTCTCTCCCTCTCTCTGTTTTTGTCTCTCTCTTCGAGGCTTCTTGGTCTGAGTGCTCATTTAATGCAGCCCTCTTAAATACTTCACCTGTACAGCTGCGCTTGTGCCTATATTTGAAGGGCAACCTTCTTGAAAGCTTGGCATTTATCCCATCTAAGAGTGGTGTCTTCAAAAGCCCCGTCTTATTTCCCCAATACGCCACTCAGTACAGGCCAGGGAGCAGGTACTTGGAGCAGCTTGGAGTCATAATCAAGATTTATTAAAGTCATTATGGCCATTACGGATTAACATGTGACAGTGGGCATTGTTTGTGTATATAGTCTTTAAGATCTCCATCTTAAGTAGAGAGTGGAGTGGTTATAATGAGGAGTGGACATGCACAGATTTAATTATAATTTTGTACTATTTATTGTGGCATTGTCAGTCATGCGAGGTCACAGTTGGAGTATGGGGCAGCCTTGCATATGTAATCAGTCATTTGGCGTTCTGACCCACATTTGAGAAGGAGTCGTCCTCTCCCGTTCCATCACGACGGCCGACTCCTGTGATGCCGGGTGCTCAACAACAATCCCAATTTTTTTCTTTTATGTAAATAAATATATAAATAAAGCAGCACTCTCGTTTCCCATGGCACAAACATGCCCCCTCACATCTTTTGTTTTCAGAAGCAATGTCTCCCGTTCTGCTTTACGTTCGTTTCGCTCTCATGTCAGCCATGCTAGACGGAACAGGCGAGTGATTGAAGATGCGTGACATTTTGCTCTCGGTTTGATGGGGGAGATTGACGAGTATGGTATCCGTGGTTCTTCCGTGGTCTCTGTGGTTAGAGCAGGCTCAGAGCAGTGCAGTGCAGGACTCTGATCTTGGAGTCCAGGCTGAGTAGAGAAGAGAGGGGCTGGCTGGCTGGCTGGCTGTAGCTGTAGCTGTTTGGCGGTGATGAATGGGCAGTTCTCTGTTGCTAATTTTACTTGCTAATTTGCAGGACGGGGGCTGCAGGAAGGGAGGTGATTTTTGCTCTCATTGAGTCTTCTGGAGTCCACAGTAATGACATTAGCGTCATTTACTCACCACACACACACACACAGACACAGATGGCTATTTTCTCTCAGCCACAGAGGGATGATGATGCGGTCCAGGGAGGATGGCTATGCCCTTAAACACCTCTTGAGGTGGTCCTGCCTGCAGCCCTCACAGAACTATGTAAAGAATCATTGGGCGTTCAACCATACATTATACATATCCCATGAACTGCAACAAATTTTGTTCACGCAAGGGTATATTTGTCTTTAAAGGTGCCATGTGTAATATCCGCCAAAAAATCAATTCATACTCCACATTCCATAAAAGATGGAGGCAGTATACCTCCAGAAAGTGAGTTGGTCTACCCTTATGTTGCCCGCATACCGCCTCCCATGGCCGAAGCTGGTATTATGACACCTGTCGGGCTGTGGCTAGTAATTTAGCATGCTAATTCTGGTTGATATCTCTGCAGCACTATACCTTGCCATTTTTTTAATGACATCATCACCCTTATTTCTTCTCATTCTTTTGATGCGTGTAGCTCATTTTTTGGATATTTTTACCTCAATTCTTACACATGGCACCTTTTAAACATATGTTTCTTTTTATATTTTACTTTAAAGATTTGCGCCAATCTCTTTTTTTTTCTCTGTGACTTCAGTGCATATTGTTATAGCGTGTTTTAAAACGAAAAGGATTGATGGACTAATAGTGTGTAGTTTTTCTTGTAGCGTTGCGTTAGCACTTAGCATATTGATTCATCTCTTCTGCTTAGCTCTGCAGATGGTCCGTTCAAGATCGCCTTCTGACCATGCATCTCTCACTTCCCCACCGGTCTTTCTCTCCCTGTTTTTCTCTTTCTCTCCCTCCCTCTCTCTCTCTCTCTCTGCTGCTTCACAGCATTTACAAAAATGATCACAGTCAACGGTCAAGAGTACCACCTGCAGCTGGTCGACACGGCAGGCCAGGTAAGCCCGCTCCGTCTATAACCACTACATAGTGGATTAGCCACGGCTTTTCTCTGGACTACATTTGAACATTTTGATTGATGACTGAAGCCCATTTGTTTATTTATAGTTTTGTATTTGTTGGTTCAGGGCTTAGGGTGCACTCATTACTGTGTATAACAATGATTCTGCATATATTTGAAGCAGTGAGAGAAGTTTAATTTGTTTTGTTTTTAATATTGGTTTAATTCGGATGTGTGGATAAGCTGCAGAATTTAAACAGAATCAGATTTAATATTTTTTTTCTCTTCCCTCAGGATGAATACTCCATTTTTCCACAGACTTACTCCATAGACATCAATGGTTACATTTTGGTGTATTCTGTTACGTCAAATAAAAGGTAGGTTGTCAATTTTACTCTCTGTCTACATTTTCTAAGACTCCTTTTTTAACTTCAGTATCACTTCAGTATCATACCTGGGTGTGATTTAAGAGTGCCCACTCTGACAGTGCACAGTGGTTTTGATGACACTTCGTGCCAGCAGCCCAATCTGATTGTGAAATTGTGCCAGGCGCCACTCAATACCTCCCTTTCATTGCAAGCACAAATCAAAGTCATGGAATAGGTATCCTTGTTGTCATCAATATGATTTCAGGTGTTCTCACCCAAAGATGCTGCCACAGCAGCTATGTCACCCGTAGCGCTACGTCTAAGGAAGGAACCCCACTAAAGGAGTGGGGCTGGGCATGCCCAGTGCCAGAAGGGAGAAAGTTAGAGGTGTGAAGAATTGAGCCCCCCCCCCCCCCCCCCCCCCCCACATATTTTTTTTATTTTTCTGTTTTGGTGGAAAATGAAGGAGCAAGAATTGTCTAGAAACACCCTGGCACACTATGTTCACTAATCTGTATACATCTGAAAATCCATCCTGAAAATCTGAAATCCCTCACTTCACACAGGTATATGAAAAAGCCGTATATAGCAAGGGCATTTCATCTGTGTGTGTGTTCTGTGGTGGTCAAGCCCATGACCTCTGCGTTAGTAGCTCCTCACACCACCTTTAGAGCCACATGGACCTTTCATATCTGCTGTGGTGGAGGACTGCGGTCAAGGTTGTTGGGTGGAGGACGAGGCAGAGAAGCTCAAATGAATGACCCCTACCATCCTAATCCAGTATCTTTTCATGAATGTGTGGTCTATGGGGGAATTATGGTGCAAACGGCACTATCCCGATCACCCACAGGGGCCTCTGGTTCGATTCCTCATCCCACCTCCATCCTTCTCTCCCACTCACTTCCTGTCCATTTCCTCTGTCCTGTCTATGTAAAGACTAAAAGCCCCAAATCTATACTTGAAATAGGCTGTTTGGAATATGAGGACATGGTGATTTCAGTTCACAGTTCCGCCCCTACAGCGGTGTCCCCAAGTGCATGTCCACAGCGTACGCTACATATAGAATGCTCTGTGGGCGGTCACCTCCTGACCCTGGCCTGCCTGCCACTACTTGTCTGCCAGCTGAGATGGTTGAGGTGACCAGATGACAGACGTTTTTCCTTCTCTGGGTGGTCTTTGCCTTTTCCCATATCTGTGTGGGATCCACACACACACACACACACACACACACACACACACACACACACACACACACACACACACACAGAGGACACATGCACACACTCCCTATATATACACACACACACACACACACGCACACACGCACATGCACACACTCCCTATACACTTAGCATCAGCTGGAGATGAAATTACATGAAAATTAAATCCCTGGCTTCTCTCTTTCTCGCTGTCGGTCTCTCTGAATATCTCTCCGCCACCATCCCCTCTCTCACCCCTCTCACCATCTCTTCTTTTTCTTAATATTTTACACTTCTGATTTATTTTTTTCTCCTCCATGTGCTTTCACGCCTTGTCAGTGTGCGTGTGTGCATGTACGTATGCATGTGTTTTAACCCACTTTCCTCAGCTTTATTTTAACAGCTCATCTCTCTCTCTTGTCTGTCATCTCTCTTTCTCTCACTTTCTCCTCTGGAGTGGTTTTATCATCTCCACTTTTCTCTATGCCTCAGCCTGGCTCTTATATGGACAGACAATGTCCACATATGAAATTGAAGCACCCTTAAGATTTGATCTACAGATTTGATCAGGCTATTAGATATAGAATCAGGCACACACACACACACACACACACACACACACACACACACACACACACACACACACACACGTGTATATATACAGTATGTGCACATACCATAGATTTAGCTGTGAACCTTCTTGCTGTAACAAGACTGAAAGGCTGACTATCTCAGCGGGTTCTCATCGATGGTCTTGTGGAGGAATCCCACGATCCCCCTGAGCCTTGGAAGGACTTTTTTTTTTAAGTCCCCATGGTTTTCTCAAGAGAAAGATTCCCTGGAAACTGGACATTCGTGGCTCTGGCTCGCCCCTCCACCCTCGGTGCATTACGTCAGCCTGCATTAGGGCCTCAATGGGATTATTTGTTTTTCTTTCTTTTTTTTTTACTTTTCTCTTTTTTCTTCAGTGGACGGGCAGAAAGAAAAAAGCAGCAGCGAGCAGTCATTACTGAAATTGTGGGTCTTGTTGCTGGCTCTGCAACTGCAGGATTTACCTGAGTAAGGCAAACGCAGGCGCCTGGCCCGCTGCGTACAAACATACAGTAATTACTCCGCAGTCTGGCGGGTAGAGACACTGCAAATGAATGGCCTTCCCTGGACATAACAAGCAAATAAGACAAATCTGATGTTAATGCTTCCAAACAGCTGCCACTAAGGTTGATATACAGTGTCTCATAATGTGAAATTGATGGCTAGTCACTGAACCCAATCTTAAGGCCTGCCCTCGGGTAACCCAAATCTAACATCAGGTTACTAAGTTCACAGTGTCTAAGAAGAGAGAGGCGAACTGATACACGGGTTCCTCAGATGCAAATCAATTGGAATGAAGGTTCCAATGGAATTAAAAGATTTAATGAAGTCAATTGAACTAATAGCATCAGAGTTTGAGTTTGCAACAATATCATTCATCCTGTTCAGAGTAACATTTGATAGTCTCCCACAAAGCTTCATTAAAAGTCTAGATGAAGAGGCAGGGTGGTACTAACTACTGGTGGGCTGGGGAGTGATCATCTCGCCCCTGCTGCTACTCCGCTTGGTACAGTCCGGTGAAATGCACACCGAGGAGACCTCAGTTTCCGGATGCAAGGCCGGAGTCATCGAGTGCACTGCTATCGGATACCATGCCTCTAATTGACTTTGTATTGACGCAACAACAATGGCACCGGCCCAGACAATGTCGGGCCCTTCAACAGTAACCTCATGAATCCGTCCGCTGCTTTGAAACTCCCTGCCACCAAACACGGAGCATCTGAATGTGTCTACACGTGACTATTATGTGCACTTGAGATTTGGCCGTTGATGTTTCTGAGCCTGGTCTGTTTGAGAATTAGCTCTGTGACCGGCTATGACTTCACTGGACCCCCTAAAGGGATCTTATTGTTGAATGAAATATGGCTGTTAATATCCCCTTGTCTAACACGCAGAGCTACAATCAGTAGTTTAGACTCACTGACCGCTTTACTCCTGAGCTTGTCCCGGTTTCATTCCCATTCACAGATAATTTGATCAGGAAAGGTCAACACGTAACTCGCATCAGCTTGTATGAATGGACTTACATCAGTATCAAACCACTATTACTCTCTAAGGCAGTTAAATCAGAATTGATTGATGATAAATGACTTGCCTGAACTGTAGATAAGCTCTGCTTGACTAGTATTTATACCGCAAGTCACCATGAGCCATAGTCCAACATGTTCTTCTGCCCTGTATACTGCAGTTCAGCTTTTAGATATTCCAACACTACTCACAGAAGCGCAGATTTGGCTTTTGGCCCTAAGAATGCCCCTTTGCACACACAAATCACTCATTTCCACATGATGGGGTTGAAGTATCTGGGTGAGTGGGCTTTATTTGGGCTAAATGAAAGACTAAATGCTGTTAATAATAATTCGCTTCATCTGCTCACTGGGATGCCTGCAAAGAATTAAAGTTTTCTTTTTTATCTTCAAAAGTCAGAAACTTCTGAAGAGCAATTCAAGTTTGACTTGAAACCCACTAAGCCCCTATGGCATAGTTTGGTCTGTGAACAGCCTGCTTTTTGTGTATTGGTTGATTTTATTCTGATACAGCAGATTTTAAAGTTATAATGTATTATTATTTTTTCCCTTGCAGTTTTGAAGTAGTAAAAGTTATCCACGAAAAACTGTTGGACATGGTGGGAAAAGTACAGTAAGTGTGTTTGTCATCACATCATTTCAGTGATCTAAATGTCATCTAAATATGTAACTCATGTTTTAATGGACTTTTTTCTTTTTAGAGTACCCATCATGTTGGTGGGAAACAAGAAAGATCTTCACATGGAACGGTAGGTGCAGTGTCAAAAACCTTGTAAAAAAGGAAGCACACAAAGTCTATACTGTTCTCATTAGTTTCATATGAGAGGCTTGATGTAAAGAAATCCACTTGCTATTATGGGGTAAACCATAATGGACAGGGAAACTCTGTTATCTCCGTCGAGTGGCACAAACTCATTTAGATTTTATAGGACATGTTTTAATCACAAATACATACGTACATTGAACTTCATGTGTCTCACGTGGGCTATTAGTAGAATAAAAAATGCTTTTTTTCTGTTAGCCCTCGGGTAGTTGGTTTAAAGATAATAAATTGAAGCAGTTCGGCTTGTGCCAATCACCGTCAAGGGGGCCGTAATAAAGCTTTATTGTAATTCTTTTTTTTTATGGCCGATGGTTAATGAACATCTCTGAGTTCATCTGTTGTGAGTTAACACACACGTTCCCCTCCCACTCCAGCGGATCAGGAGGAGAGAGAGTGCATCTGACACTAACTTAACTCAACTCCCTATGGCCACCATGGGAGCCAGTACAGAGATCCTCTCTCACATCCCCCTACTACACACACACACACACACACACACAGGTTTTGCGGGAAGTTCATTGTGTTGAAGCCTTCCATCTGCAGTTGTGCTCAGTGACCTTGGCCCTATCGCTGCATGCTGTCATTGGAGCCAAAGGCAGATCATTACATGCCATTAGACATCACATTCACATTTGGCCTGAGCGATTCTCAGCAGTGGCCCAGAGGGCCCTCTCTGCTAAACTGGGTCACACTTTCAGAGTGTTTATAGTCACCTGAGGTGTTTATTTTTAGTGTAACTAGATTGATGAGGCGTAACAATGCAACATGAATACATGGACGCCTTATGTGGTACAATAAACATATTAGAAAGATGCGATGCATGTGCACTTCATTAGGTGGATATGACCCTGCTGTGCAATGTGCAGTTATATTGTTCATGCCGAGCGACTGCAGTGTCCATTCTGTGGCAGACTTTAAATGGGCCTTTGGCCCGGCTGATATTCTGGAGCTCTGCAGGCCTGGCGTAGATAAAATGGGTCACATTTTAATAGTCCTTCACAAATCAGAGCAAGCAGGAAGTGGACCAGCAGGAAGTTGAACCCCCAACCCCATCACCGTCGCTCACTGGATGTGATGTCTGTTAAAAGGAATCCCACGTGCACTGGTGACCCTAGCACCTCCTGTTTGGCTTGTGTTGCCAGAGCAACCTAGGGTTGTTCTGAATCCTGCATGCCTATTATGGTCTGTCCCAGATTGAGAAGTGTGTAGTTTAGTGGTGAGAGACCCTGACTATTTTTACTCAGCAGAGGAGTTGGTGGTATTTAGTGGTCTAATGGGCGGTAATCTGCTTTGATTGTATGCTTTTAGCCATTGCTGCTATTCATTCAGTGTCTCTCAAAGGATGCGTTCTTTTTATGCGTTCTTTTGCAGTCAAACATATTTATTATTACACACACTCTTACATACTCACGCATTTAGACACACACACTCTCTGTGCGTGTGTGTCGTAGAGAGACATGCACACATACATACACATAGCATTTTTACTTGCACACACACTGTTCTCCCTGTTGTCATGAGACGACACATCTTGAGACACACACTCCCACAAATAATACTTCACACCTTTGCTGACATGCAAGCTCATGCTTGGATTTGGTCTCGCATACATTCAGGGGGGAATCGTACAGAGCCTTGCTGTGTTTTAGCCATTGCTGCTATTTATAGATCAGCATGGACAGCACAAGCTGCAAGCTCCAATTAATTGTGTGTGTGTGTGTGTGCCTGCACAAATGTGCATGTGTGTGATTGTGACTGCTAGTCAGCAATTGTTTGCGTGCATGCATGGGCAGGATGTGTATGTGCATCCATGTACAAGTGTGCTTATGAGAATGTGTGGTTGTGTGTGTGTGTGTGCACTTGAGCACAGAGCTGTTGCGCTCTCTCTCTCCTCTCTCTCTTCTCTCCTCTCTCTCCTCTCTCTCTCTCTCTCTCTCCTCTCTCCTCCTCTCTCTCTCTCCTCTCTCTCTCTCTCAGTATTGATCACATGGCGTCTCGTTTCATCTTGGGGGCTGGGGTGTGGTTGGCTGGTAGGTGGTGGTGGGGAGGGGAGGAGAGAGGAGCTGGAGTAGAGGATGGTGCTGCTGCTGCTGGTGCTGTTTGCTGTCAGCAGAAGCCGTGTCCAGCGTTCTGCCTGCCTCAGGGCTTTTCTCCACCTGCAGTGTGCATGCGGATGCGATTGCAACATGGCGCCGCCTTATTGCACAACACAACAGGACGCACCTACGCATGCCAGCCGTACGGCATACCAGGAGCACAGGGTCAGAGCAGAGGAGAGGAGAGTTAGACGTGAACAGGTTTAAACCTCCTGTCGTGGAAAGTCTGGGAAATTGGGTCTCTCTCATTTCTCCAATGTCAATCCTCCCTTAGTTCCTTTCTTACATCCTATCCCCCTCCCCCCCTCACCCAAATCAAAACAGGGAGGAAACAAGGAACAATGATACAAGGATGCAGGAAGTGAGGACAGAGATACATGGGAAATGAGATGTGCTTCCTATATCCATTATATACACTACAACATGGCTGCTGAAAATCATATATGCGTGTCATACTGTAAGTGGCGGTTGCTTGGCTTACAATTGGCTGATTGTTTCTCTGCCCTTACTGTTGATTGGCCTAAACTGGCTACTGCTGATTGGGCCAGCAGTATGAAGTGGCCTCTGGGTCCAGGCTCTAGTTTGCCGGATGGATTGAGCCGCTTCTGGCTTGGTGAGGAAATGGCCTGTGAGCGCCTGCTGTGATGCAGAGCCGCCATTAATCAATCTCTCCATTAAGCTGCTGTCGATAGGCGATGCTTAAACACTTTAACCTGCCACAGTCACCAAGCACCGTTAATGTGCCGCTGGATGAGTTGTCCCTGACAGTCACTCCAGAGACACAGAGGACCCGGAGGGGCAGGGGAGCAAGCACAGGAGAGCATTAGCCCAGCAGAGCTAGCACTTATGGAAGCGGAGCCGTGACCTATAGAGTGGAGTGTTAAGCACTGGAATGGACATAAAATAAGTAAAGATCTTGAGGTTGATAATGTGAGTTGTGGATGTTCGTGGGGGGGGGGGGGGGGGGTAGATGACAAGAGTGGACATTGCATTTTTATCCACCATAAAAAGCTGATTGTGATTGCGTGTGTGTTGTGTTGCTCATCTTTTGTAAATAAATTGGCAGCAAAAGTAACTACTGCAGTGCCATCAAACTTCATTATTTTCTCTCTCTCTCCTCTCTCTCTCTCTCTCCTCTCTCTCTCTCTCTCTCTCTCTCTCTCTCTCTCTCTCTCTCTCTCTCTCACAGTGTTATCAGCTGTGAAGAAGGCAAAGCCCTGGCAGAGTCCTGGAACGCCGCGTTCATGGAGTCCTCGGCAAAGGAGAACCAGGTAATGAGCTGTCTCCTGGCTGTCACCATAACGGCGCCCCCCCGCCATCAGAATCGGCAGACTCCCTCTCCTCTCTTAACTACGCTGGGGTGAACCTCTCCCATCCTCCCCAAAGAGAAGAACTCACTCAGATAGACAAATCGCACAACAAGGTTAAGGAAGATTGATGCGGAGGTTGTTAAGTTTACAGTAGTCATTTCATCTTGCATCTCTGCAGGACTGCCTATGTAGGGCAGTGTGTGTGTGTGTGTGTGTTTATTCTGAGATGGAGTGCTGTTTGCTGTTTATGCTCTTATCCATATGCATGTGGGAATCATAGCTAAAATCATTCTTTTATTCAATAATAAAAGAAATGCTCATGTACCTACTAGGTAGGGTTGTTTGGGGACACGGCATGTCTGTTCCCCATGCCATTAATAACTGGGGTTCCTTCCTACTCATTTGCATATTTAAGAACATTTATGAAAAATTCATCTTAATAAATGTCATTCTGTGCATGTTTCCATCTGGTGTGTTGGAAGAGAAATCAAATTGGAAACTCTGTTAATCAAGGGAGGAGTAGTGAACAACTGTGTGACGTTCGTCAGGAGCACTCTAAGTGTTCCCACTCAGGGCTGTCTGTTCAGACTCACAACTGAAACCCAGCTACTGAAATAGAAAACAATGCATGTCTCTGTCTTGCTCTTATTAGTGGTTATCTTATATAATTAAATATGGAAATTAATGTAATAATGTGTAACAATGCATCACAAAAATGTAACTCTTTCTTTCTTTCTCTCTCTCTCTCTCTTTCTTTCTTTCTTTCTTTCTTTCTCTTTCTTTCTTTCTTCTTTCTTTCTTTCTTCTCTCTTTCTTTCTTCTTCTTTCTTTCTTTCTTTTCTTCTTCTTTCTTCTTTCTTTCTTTCTTCTTCTTCTTCTCTTCTCTCTCTCTCTCTCTCTCTCTCTCATCTCCTCTCTCTCTCTCTCTCTCTCTCTCTCTCTCTCTCCCTTCTCTCTGCAGACTGCAGTGGAGGTCTTTAAAAGGATAATCCTGGAGGCAGAGAAGATCGATGGCGGTGCCCCACAAGGAAGGACATCCTGCTCACTGATGTAGTCCCCTCCTCCTGACCCCTGACCACCCCTCTGCCAACCTCAGCATCCTCCTCTAGCCCCCGTCCCCTCGTGGCCAGCCCCAACCCGACCCCTGCCCACCGACTTGCACCACAGCACTGGACACTGGGAAATCCCTGTACTTGAAGTGGCTAACTGCCTGTTTTTTTCCTCCATTAAATAAATATTCTTAGCGTTTTCTTTTAACCATCGTTTTTTATATTTAATTCTTCTGTTTTTTTTCTTCCTCTACTTATTTTTTTATTTTTAGTTGTCAATTGTTTTTTTTTATTTTTTATTCTTATTTTGGAAGAGACAGAGAAGCACTCTGTTGACATGTTAGGAGTAATGTTAACCATTCCTATTGGCTTAGGGACCCCTTCCCCCCTCTCCCCCTGCTCTTGCCCCAGCCACCCCCCCCCCCCTCCTCCTCCATCTGCAAACCAAACCTGGTGAATCTTGAGCCTTACTTCTCCATCTTTCATCTTTTCTACCTGAAAGCCCTTCCCCTCCCTTGTCCTCTTATGAATTTGTATATCGTATTTCTTAAAACAGTAATTATGGCCAATAAAGTTGCCAGCATTCATTCTTCTCTGTAGTGAATGTTGTTGAACTTTTTTGATTGTAATCATTAAAAGCAGCATATTGTTTCACTACACCAGCTGTTTGGGAGCCTTGAATATGCGTTGGCTGAATACCACCTGCTGTATACTGAATACTGAATACCACCTGCTGTAGAGGACTCATGTCTGCTTCAAAATCTGGAGCTACAAGCGTCTACACTCTGCAATGCACACAAGAAGCACTTGAAAGTGGTGTCACACTGTTACACACACACAACTATCCCAACTCACACAGGAATAGACAATTAATGTTGTCAGAGTGTTGAAAAGGTGGGATGGTAGACCAAAGGTAGAAATGAAATTTCATATCATCTGGCTATGGCTCACTTAATGGTCTACTACCAAGCTCCCTCGACCGCAGCACACTCCTCCAACCCCCTGAAAAATGCTATTTTTATTTCTGACTAGTATCATTTCAATAAGTTTCATTATTTCTACTGCTCTTCTAATCTGCAAACCATCTTTGCATTGAAGTATGGCATACCACCTTCTTTATGTAATTCAAATGTAATCAATGTATATATTACGAGTACAATTAGTCAAGTATTTACCATGCTGATTCAGCATGAACAAAGACCATTTTACTGAACTATTGTGTGCTTTATAATCATATTAAGGGTAATAACAAGGTTAACTCACTTTTGAATGTAGCGTTAAGGTCAAGGGTCAAATCTGCATCTGATGAAATATAGTGTGAAGGTCAGTGGCCTATTGGCATGAAGATGTGCTCATGTTTCAGAGGGATGCACAAGCCTGATAAAATGGCTTTATCATTCCTTAATGGATGCACTCTGGATCGATCGAGTGCTTCTGCTGTCAAGAGGAGAAATCTGATACCAATGTAATGCAGGTTGGGAGTCTTGCAAATTTCTCCTATAAAGTGGGGGCAGCAGCCAATATAATGTGTCTATAGAATGAATATCTCTGAATAAAGTATCTAATACCTTTGTGAAGATGACTTACACGCTTGGTTAATTGGTATGTTTTTGCCTCAGCAAGTTATGTACACTCTGTGCGTGATGAGATGAGTGTCCTAAGTGCTGGCTTCTGTATGCGGGAAGCTGAAAAGACGTCTCTGAGGGAGAGACATAAGTGGTCAAGACACCTATGGAGGCGCTGTGGCTCAACTGGCTTCAGTACCCATACCACATTTGGGTCCACCCACCTTACGGGGACCGGATTTGAGTCCGGCCCGGGTCATTTCCCGATCCCATCCCATCTCTCCCACTTGCTTCCTGTCAGTCACTTCACTGTCCTATCTGATTAAAGACATAAAAAAGCCCCCCAAAAATATATTTAAAATAGTCAAGACACTTATTAACAAGACTGTGTCAGTGACATCAACTTCTAGAGCTTGGTTTCAAAGTCTTGAGGAATTTAGAGTAGGTCAAGGAATAATGTAGCTGCCAGTGAGTTTTTATAAATGATGCATAATGCATACTGTTAGTGCTGCTATGTCACTTTATCTGAATATTATAACAGATATTCATTATTATATTATTATGGGCAGACATAGAGGATTTTTACAAAGTACTACGATGTGGTTGTGACACAACGGTTAAGAACATTTCAGATGTTCAATTCACACTATTTAATTTATGACAAATAAATGAACTTGTATACTTATGTAGCTTGTGAAATACCTTATAGTACAAAATTGTGGGAAAGGTTTGTCTTACTGCATACTGAGCATTGTTCAAAAAATATTTACTATACTGTTCCTTTGGATTCTAATTTCAAGTTTAATATGCCACTTTCAAAAATGTGTAATCTATGCCCAACAATTGCTCTTTTAAACATCAAGATAATTCAATTTAAACAAAACTCTCTTGAAACTTTATAATGAATGGCATAGTCCCCTGTCCTGAAGTGGCATTGTATCTCACCATACAGAACAGAAATAAAGGACATTCTCTCATCATCCAAGGCTTTCTGGTGGCAAACACTTAAATTGATATAAAGTTCAGCAGGGAGGAGGCACTTACAGACAAAGGTAGGTCATGGTAAAGTGGAGAAAGGACACGATAATTAAAGCTCCTTCCAATGCCATGCACAGCACCTGGTTGCTATAGTAACAAAGTCAGTAACATATTACACTCTACTACCCCACCCCACCCAGTCCCTCTCTCTTTCTGTCTTTTCTGTCTCTCTCTCTCTCTCTGTGTGGTTCCCTGTCCTTTGCATTCAGCATGTGCTAAAGAGAAGCATAGCATATGCGAAACAGTCCTACAAAGCCCCGTTCAAGCAAAATCCATTGTGTAGCCACATTTTCCCCTGCAGCTAAAGCCCAGAATCAGCATTGCCAAGTGTGAAGGGAAAATGCCCAGCTTGCAGAAGCCCTAAGCCCCTTATTGTGCGGCCATTGTCAGGTAAACCTCGCGATACCACCGTGCACGAGCCAGGCCATATATATCAGGGTGTCCAACTTTTTCAGTGTCACACTTTCTTACTTGTGGGTCAGGTTGGACAACATCCAGTGAAAATGTCGCAGTATTCTGGAAAGGTAAGCACTTAAGCCGACCTGACCAAAGGTACATGGCCTATTGGCTTCCAACACAGAGCAGGGCTGAAATAGGCGAGGCATTTGACCACATCAGAATATATGCATTGAACTTTTAAAAGGATTTTGAGTCAAAGATTAGCTTTATTAAAAAAAAAAAAAGACTCTAAAACAGTGTTTTGGACTCATCCCATGGGTGAATTATCCAGGTACTAATTGTCAAAGCGTAAAGCAGCGACAAGCTTTCTCAGGCCAGTGGGACAGTGGAAATAACATGGACAGTGGAAACCCAGTTTCCACAGTGTATTTTTTTTATCAGCTACTTTTATGTGACATTTCTCTAGTGTCTTGGAAAGAGTTGGTTGTGGTGTTGGCAGAGAAAGAGATGTTTCAGATTTGGCGCTGGTTGTGACAGTAGAATGGGTTGGAGTAAGTTGGACACAGTAATCGTAGTAGCAATAGCAGCAGCAGCAGCAGCAGTAGGAGTGATGGTGGTAGTGGATATAGTGACAATAGATGACACAGAGAGAGAGACCAGTGTGTGGAGGATGGGAGTTGGCTCACTGTAACGCTCACTGAGTCTCTCCACAGCACTGGTAATCTGGAGGCCTGGCTTTTCAATTTCACACTTTGCAAATCAATGGACGCCAGTCTGGGCCAATCTCATAGCTATGGATTAGATGGGATTTCCTAATCAATTAAATGGACAAAATTTTGGTCTTTTCAACCTAAACCTCTCACAAAGCCAACACAAAGGACTGCTCTTTCCCATCAAAGAGGATGCCATTAAGAACTGAGCTGCATTTTTTTTACATGTTTTTTGCAAAGTGCCTTTCCATTGAAAGAATAATTGTTCTTCCCTTTTGACAAAAGGAAATGAAGTGTGTGCTAAAAGCCAATATTCCCTATCTAGACAGCTTACTGAGAGATACGAACAGTCCGCCAGTCACATTCTAGAGGAAAGCAGAAAAGCCGAACAGTCCATTCTAGAGGAAGGCAGAGCAATCAAGGAAACGCAGCAGTTTGGGATTTCTGGGCTATTTCTCCTCTTGCTTCCTCTCTCTGCCATTTCTCAGATGCAGCATTGAAATGCACATCACAACAGTGCCCCCATAGACAACTTCATTCATATGCAGCTCAGAGCACCTTACACCTGACACTGACTCCAACATCTCTCCCCCCCCCCCCCCACCCATTTTCCTCCACCGCTCCCTTGGGGGTTTGCACACGTGTATACATGTATATGTGTGTGAGTGTGTGGGTATATGTGTGTGTTTGTTGTGTGTGAACACGTGTATGTCCCTCCTCCCTCCCGCATCATCTGTGTACTGACGTGTGTGTGTGGTCCCCTTCACTCCCTACCCTCAGATCGTGTTTTACGAGGGCAAATGCTTCACCGGGAGGAAGCTGGAGGTGTTCGGCGACTGCGATAACTTCCAGGACCGTGGCTTCATGAACCGCGTCAACTCCATCCGTGTGGAGAGCGGCGCTTGGATCTGCTACGACCACCCTGACTTCAAGGGCCAGCAGTACATTCTGGAGCGCGGCGAGTACCCTGAGTTCCAGCGTTGGAACTCCCACAACGATCACATGGGCTCCTGCAAGCCAATCAGGATGGTGAGTAGCCAAAGAGGGCGGGGCTGAACACATGGTACCAACACATGGGAGTCATGTCATGTCAGATATGTCAACAGATCACAGATGACATGCAGTTTATTTTTGTATGTTGTCCCTGGTTGTATGTGTGTGTTATACAAACATGAATTCCGGCCATCTTCTCATCTCTCTCCTTCTCTCCCCACTCTCTCAGCATGGTGAGCACTACAGAATTGAGCTGTTTGAGGGCTGCAACTACTCCGGCCAGTGTGTGGAGCTGTGCGACGACTGCCCCTTCCTGCAGAGCCGTGGCTTCACCAAGACCTGCATCAACTCCATCAGAGTCTACGGTGACGGAGCGTAAGTCCCATCTCCAGCCCAAACCTGAACACACACACACATCCTTTCTATCCCCACCTTAGACAGTGCAGCACCAAATGTTAGGATAGGATAGCATCAGGCGACAGAGGAGCTTGGGCCATCAATCCAGAGCTGTTGAGCCTTACAGCCTCTCTGCATACATTCCCTCTGTTTGGTTAACACAACAGGCTGGGCTAAAGTAGAGGAGTATAGCTGTAGGCTTTTGGGCAATGTTACACACTCCAGTCAAGACCTGTCTTGATTCTGTGCACAGGGTCAGGCAGTGAGTGAGAAGGTCTCGATTTGTCAAATATATCACTGAGAGGGGTTGAAGGGGTCAGAAAATAAGCAGAACACTGACCACTGCTGGTGAGGTGGAGGTAAATCTGTCCCCTCACAGCAAGGATGCAGCAGGTTTGTCTGCCTGTAGACTATACCACTACATAGTTCTATACAAATCAGATGTGGACAAACAATTACTCATGGGTGAAAAACATATGCTGACAATTAATAACAATTACCAAGGTTTAATTAGACATAAAATGTGAAGGGCAGTTAAATTAATCTGCAACATACTATTAATTAACATCCTTGTTTAGTCACACTGATTAATTACCGCTGCTTGTTTACGGTGAGAACTAAACATTGCCTCAGTACATTACTGTGAATCTATTTGAAGGCACGTAATAAATAATGCCAGGGACTGTCACCAACACGGCTGTCACCAACACGGCTTACGTGATCTATTTCTCTCAGACAAAGAGAATCAATTGTCACTAGGTGGGCCTATTTTATCAGCTTGGCCTGGAGCAGCTATCTCCATTGCACTGCTGTGAATAGAACCAGTTCAGACAAATTACAGTAAATCAGATCTCGTAGAAAACAAATCTTGCATTGGATCTACTCAGGAAATGTAAGAGTGGAAAATTTCATACCGCAGAGAACCCAGATTGTCTCAGTTAGTTATACTTGAAATATGTTAGGCATAGCTGCAACAGCCATGGTAATAGATGAATGAATCATGTTCATGTGAAAATGCTATATGTGTGTGCCTGTGTGTTTGTGTATGCGTGTTCCTTTACAGCTGGGTGATGTACGAAGAGCCCAACTTCCGTGGCCGCATGTACATTGTGGAGAGAGGCAACTACTGCAGCCACAACGAGTGGCAGGCCCAGAACCCCAACATCCAGTCCATCCGCAGGGTTGTCAACTATTTCTAAGCCCCCCACATCATCCCCAGATAGCGCCCCGACGACGAGGACTACAACGCCCCCGCCATCCCTGAACCCCTCCACCATCACCACCACAGACTGTGTCTTTGCCCCATTGCTTTTTCTCTTCCTCAAAGAAATGTAAAATAAAACCATACTAAAAACCATGACCAAAAAAAACAGTATTTTAATCACGCCCTGGTGTCGCTGTGTGGATGGAGTTGAGTTTCGATGTAGATGCACCTAGTGAGAATGCGACAGAGACACCAGCAAATTGTTTTATACGATGTGATCAGTTTCTGACAAACACTCCGATTCTAGATTGGAGTCTTTCCCATATGCATAAGACCATAACAAAAGGATATTACAGATGGAGCCGGAATGGAGTCAGAAAAATAACTTGGGTTTATTTCCCAGTGTCCTCCAAGATGTTCAAATCACATTGTTGATTTGTACTTTAAGTTTAATTTTTATCTCAGTATTTGATCATACAATTAAGATTAACATCATTAAAAATGATCATTCCATTATCGGTGTAATCAGTGTTTGCTTCATAAAGTGTATTAGGAAAAATGACACTGTACTACTGATTTAAAATGAACTAAAGCAAGGATTTATTGCATGAAATATGAACACAATTACTACATGAACCACAGAAACAAACTCTGTGGCATTAGGAATTAAATGAACTGACAACAATTGCTTAACCATATGAACAAAAATGTCTCGAACACAACATAACTTAATTTACCAACCAAATGCAAAGTCTTTTAAATTCAAATTTAATTTAATTTAACTTTTAATCATCTTTGAAAGATGCAACAACAACAACATACAGTGTGAACTGTAACTAATTATTGCCAGTTCCATGGCTTAAATGTAAACTTTCAAGACAACTGTGTCTTCATATAGGGCAATTAATCAAAATCGCATTGTTTTTTTTTCCTGATCAACAAAATAAAATCCCACTCTTAAAGCCCTGAATCATTAACATTCAGGCCATCAAAGCTCAATTCCTTCAAGGAAACGTATTTCAGGACTTACAGTCTCCAGCAATGCTTAGCCCATAAATGTGCCAATAAGTGCTTTTCAAAATAGATGAACCTCCCTTTAGCAGGACGTTTCCTTTGTCTCCAGGTATGACCTCATCTTGGCGATGATTTCACTCTCTTCATCTAGTGTCAGGTCTAGATAGTCTTCCTCATGCTGAGGAATGTCCTCCAGAACCTCGTTCACCAGGTCTGCGTCCAGACTAGCTGTGCCTACAGGAAAAACATCAACCACATAAAATACCACCACCACCACATAAAACAACAAGAATAACACGATTTTCTTTACACAAACAGGTCTGGTTTTAAAGCCATGCTATCTGAGGCCCAAAAAACTACAGCCATCCAATATTGCTTTTCAGCCCTGTCCTTTGTTTGCAAATATTTCTCTGGATTCTCTGAATATTTGAATGATGTTATGTACGCTGGATGATGAAATGTCATTTCATGTTGAAGAGTATGTTTCTTATATTGTTGCATTATTTGCCCACACACGTTTTCACAGAATGATGAATGCATTAGCATCTTTACTTCTGAGAGACTCTGCCTCTCTGAGATGCTCTTTTTATACCAAATCATGGTGCCAGTTAACCCAGGTAGTTATGAAATGTTCCTTCTTCTATTGTCTTTATCATTACACAACTTTACCAGCCTTTAGTCGCCCCCGTCCCAAAGTTTTTGAGACGTGTTGCTGGCAACATATTCAAAATGACCTTATATTTTCCATGAAGGAGTCAAATGTGTAACTTTCAACATTTGATATGTGGTCTATGTCCTTTTGCAACTAAATTTGGGCTCACGAGATTTGGAGATTATCACATTCTGCTTTTATGTGTATTTTGCACAGCGTCCCAACTTTTTTGGAATTGAATATATATATATATATATATATATATATATATATATAGGGTATGTGTGTGTGTGTGTATCTGTGATATCTGTGCGAGTGGCAGAGATATAAGTGTGCACAAGTGTGTGTGTGTGTGTCTCCCTCTACCTGTTGACTCTGAGGATGTGCTGGGCTCCTCTGAGGGCGAGGAGGTGGAGGGTGGGGAGGGTGAGAGCAGCTCGGGGGGCAGCGTCCCCTGGTTGTCCAGCAGCAGCTGAGTGGCCTGGGTCACCTCCCAGTCCGTCAGATGCAGCGCCGCCTCCACCGCCTGCCGATCAAAGCCCAGGAATGCCAGCTGCACCGGGGAGAGGAGGACAGGTCAGGCTTTAGATGAATAAACACACGCACACACACACACACGCACACACACACACACACACACACACACACACACACACACAGGGTGAGTTAAGTTTCCCTTAAATATTCTATTTAAAGAAAAGAACAAAGACCCTGTGCACAGCCTTTCTTGAGTCCCAGGTGCTGGTGAAGTGCAGCAAGAGTATCAAGCCATCAAAATGGGAAAAGACGCGTTGTTCGCACCAATAACATAATCAGCAGGATATACCAGTGTGTGGTGATTTTTCACATTTTGATGGCTTGATACTATTTAGACTCTTGATGAATAGCAACCCAATGGAACTGTAGTAGACTGAGTCAAGATTGAACACATGATAAGCTGGTCAGTTGTGTGCAGTTGTGCCGATGATGAATGTCCAGTACCTGATCCAGCTTGGTCTGTTTGTCGGGCTCAGAGGGACTTGTGCTAGAGCTGCTGGCCGTATCCATGGCTTGGGATGCGTCAAGGAGGATCTGACAGAAAGAGCCGGTAAGGCACCCATCAACGCATCAGTGCAATGAAGCATTAATAAAAACGGATATTAAATAAATATACGTGTCGCGCTTCTGCAAGTCCAATTTATGAATGGACCAGTGTCCAAACATGTCTGCCCTATGGTTTACTGATTACTTTTGAGAGATTTTAAGCAATTTATCAGACTAGGCCTTGGTCAATGGTCATAAGTTAAATTCTACATAAAAACAACGATAAAATGCTAGGTTTCTGGAAAAGCTGCTTTAAACTATGGGTGCTGCCTAGATCAGAGGCAGACTTTCATGACTGAGCTGTATAAGAGATCTGTAGCCTATTAGGCTACTTTATAATAAACACTTTATGACTATGAGCCTGTATAAAAACGCGTTGGGTTTCCTCAAAATTTCTGTTTGAGAACCAGAAATGTAGATAGATAGATAACCTGAAATGTATTCATGTTGTTGTTCAGCTTTAATGATGCCAGATGTACAGCTGGATTGGCCTTTTCAGTAAACCCAATCTACCATGGCAGCTCCAGCTGTCACACAGCCAAATCAAGTGGGTGTGTGTGTTGTGTCCTACTAGTAGGGTGCTCACCCCATAAGCCGTGTCCACGTCCCCATTGGCCTGGTGCAGGGCCCGTGCTGCGTCTCGCTTGGCAAAGCCCAGCTCCACCAACGTGTTGATGCCCTCCTGTCTCCGCCTCCGCTTGCTCCGCTCCCTCTGTCTCATCTCCTCCTTATCCTGTTGGGTGCACGGTCCACACACACATACATTTAACAGGCATACATTTGAGGGCAGATGATATTAAAATAATGCTTTTTTCAAGTGTTCAAAATACTGTTAAGCTAACAATAACAAATACACCTCTTTACATTACATTACATTACATTACATTACATTACATTACATTTGGCTGACGCTTTTTAACCAAAGCGACTAACAACATGGTAAACAGTAAGTTTTTAGAACAATTCTCACAATTTTAGGACAGTTTAAAAAAAAACATTAGAGTACAGTAAGAATAAGTGCGTCGGTGAGTGCTGTTTTTAACAGTTACTTGTCAGTTTAAAACGGCTGGTGAGTGCTAGGATCAGTAAGACTTGTTGTAAGTGTTGCTATGAGAGTAGATGTTCTCTAAAGAGCTGGGTCTTCAGGAGTTTTTTGAAAGTGGAAAAGGATGTCCCTGCCCTTGTAGGAACTGGCAGTGTGTTCCACCAACGAGGAACAACAGATGAGAAAAGTTTGGATTGGCTTGAGCGTACCGGTGGTAGAGCTAGACGTCGTTCGTCAGAGGAGCGCAGCGGTCTGGAGGTAGTGTAAGTCTGTATGAGGGCATTCAAGTAGGTGGGAGCAGAACCGGAGACTACTTTGTAGGCAAGCGTTAGAGACTTGAATTTGATGCGGGCCGCCATAGGTAGCCAGTGTAGCTGGATGAGCAGCGGGGTAACATGTGCCCTTTTGGGTTGGTTGTAGACCAGGCGCGCCGCCGCGTTCTGGATCATCTGAAGTGGTTTCACTGCGCAGGCTGGGAGACCTGTCAGGAGGGCATTGCAGTAGTCGAGTCGTGAGATGACTATTGCCTGAACCAGAAGTTGGGTAGCATCTTGAGTCAAGTAAGTCCTGATTTTCCGTATGTTGTAGAGTGCAAAACGGCATGACCGGGCGACTGAGGCAACATGATCCGAGAAGTTTAGTTGGTTGTCAAGAACAACTCCTAGATTTCTTGCAGTCCTGGTCGGTGAAACAGACAGGGAGTCAAATTTGATGTTGATGTCGTGGTGTATGGTAGGTTTAGCTGGGATGACCAGCAGTTCAGTCTTTGAGAGGTTCAGCTGGAGGTGGTGTGCCTTCATCCATGTAGCTATGTCTGAAAGGCAATCCGAGATCCGTGCTGAAACCAGGGGGTCGTCAGGTGGAAAGGACAGATAGAGCTGTGTGTCGTCTGCATAGCAGTGGTATGAGAAGCCGTGCGAACGGATAATCTGTCCCAAGGAGGTGGTGTAGATAGCAAAGAGGAGGGGGCCCAGCACTGAGCCCTGGGGGACCCCTGTGGTGAGATGGTGAGGTGCGGATAGCTGACCAAGCCATGATACGTTAAACGAGCGTCCTGTGAGGTAGGATTCAAACCAGGAGAGAGCAGAACCGGAGATTCCCATGTCAGCGAGTATAGAGAGAAGGATACGGTGATTAACCGTGTCAAAGGCAGCCGATAAGTCAAGCAGAATGAGTACTGATGACCGAGCGGTCGCCCTGGCTTCTTTTAAGGCTTCTGTTACAGACAGCAGAGCCGTTTCGGTAGAGTGGCCGCTTTTGAACCCAGACTGATTTGGATCCAGAAGGTTGTTCTGTGAAAGGAAGTCAGAGACCTGTTTGGAGACTGCTCGTTCAATGCCTTTGGATAGGAAAGGCAGTAGTGGCGGTAGTTCTCGACTTGAGCAGGGTTGAGAGAAGCTTTCTTAAGTAACGGTGTTACCCGGGCCATTTTGAACGCTGTTGGAAATGTGCCGGAGGTTAGCGAGGCATTGATCACATGTGTGATAGCTGGAGCGATGGTCGGGCTGATGGACTGAAGTAGGCTCGTAGGTATAGGGTCCAGCGAGCATGTGGTAGGACGGCTGCATGTCAGGAGTCTGGACACTTCACTCTCGGAGAGAGGCGTGAATGCTGAAAAAGATGTTCCAGCAGTCCCTAGAGGTTGTAGGAGTGCGGTATCTGAGTCAGATGCGTTGAGTGGGCATGTAGAGAATTGACTGCTGATTGCCGCCACTTTGTTTGTAAAAAATGAGGCGAGGGTATCTGCAGTAAGGCTGGATGGAGGAGGAGGCAGCTGAGGGTTGAGTAGCGATTTGAAGGTTGAGAAAAGTTTTCGAGTGTCTGTAGCGCTGTTGATTTTGTCATTGTAGAAAGCAGTCTTAGCAGCAGTGATGCTGGCTGAGAAGGAGGTCAGGAGTGTCTGGTAGTTTTTGAGGTCGTCAGCTAGTTTGGATTTGTGCCATTTCCTCTCCGCGGCTCTGAGTTTGGTGCGCTGCGATCGGAGGGTATCATTTAGCCATGGATGAGAATGTTTAGATCGAGCTGGCCTTGTGGTAAGAGGGCACAGCTCGTCTAGACACGAGGTCAGTGTGGAGCAGAGCGAGTCAGTGGCTTCATTAACCTCCAGAGAGGAGAAGGTGTTGAGTGGAGGTAGACCGGAGGCAACCACAGAGGAGAAGTGCGTTGGAGACAGGTTCCGGATGTTGCGGCGGAACGTGACCATCGGCTGAGGAGCCGGAGGCTGTTCTGACAGGCTGACATTGAACTGGATGAAGAAGTGGTCAGAAAGATGGAGAGGCGTCACCATGAGGGTGTCTGTGCTGCAGTTCCGAGTGAAGATGAAGTCAAGCTCTTTGCCAGCTTTGTGAGTCGGTGGGCTTTGAACCAGTTCGAGGTCAAAGGAGTGGACCAGGGCCAAAAAGTCCGCTGAGCCTGGGGCATCTAAGTGGATGTTCATATCACCGAGAACAAGAAGCGGACAGTCATGCTCAGGGATGGAGGATAGCAGAGTGTCAAGTTCGTCAAGTTCTACCACAGGTTCATAATGAATTACATGCAGTAAATCTTTAGAAGTAGTTCACAGCCAAAACAGTACGTAGCTAAAGAGTAGTATATTATAGTGTTTGGAATCCCGGTCATCTTGCCTCCACATCATGGTGAGACATGTCACCCTCTCTCCATCTGCAGATAATTAGTTATTAACCGGAGTCTGGTGTGTCTTTGTCTGAGGTGGATGGCGTGTCTGGAATTGTTGTTTTTGTGACCCTGTCAACTGTAAGTTTATCTCTGTTCACATATTTGTAGTTTACATGTATTGTTTGTATAATGTAGTCACTATCTATACTTTGTAATCACTATCTATGGCTCCAGTCCAGTTAAATGCTCCGTTTGTAGCGTTAGATTGAATGAAACTGTCAGCGGTATGGGAGTCTGCAACGTGAGTAACGTGAACGCATTTAGTTTATGTATGTAATTGATAGACATGATTTATATATAACCTTTCTATCTATTTCATTTCTACTTACATGTTTAAGAATGTATATGTTGATTATGCACTTTCTCTATGATTCTTATTGATCATTCTAAGAATGGCTTACCCATTTTTGTTTGTAAATACTAATTTGCTACACAGCAGCCACTTCCCCCATAGGGTCACATTTTCAAACTCTAGATTCTAATGCTAAAGTCCCGGACCCAACTGCCTTTGCGCTTTTTCAGCAAAATTGGATTGTCCCTTTTCAGATGCTATCTGGCAGTACTACTCTACAACTAGAATACCATGGAGAAACAGCAGTGCCAAGGTAAAAAGAACAGAACAGCTCTAAATGTGAGCGGGTGGTCAATTAGTATTTGACAGAGAACTAGGAGGCAGTAGCGTATGGGACAGCAGATAACAACATGTTGCAGTTCCTCAAAACCATAGTTGATAAACTGTTAGCAACTTGGTTGATTGCAATAAAATTTCCCATTGCCAACCAACAAAGTTGCTAACTTGCTAACTTGGTTAGCAACTATGGTTTTGGGAAACGGGCCCAAGACTACAGGAGACAAAACCAGAAATTCTCGCACAAACCTTTCTCCTCTGACTGATGTGTTCGGCTGCTCTGCTCACATCACCGTGGCAAGCCCTCAGGCCCAGACGAGCCTCCTGGTCAGTGAAGCCCATAGCAATCAGCATTTCCAACTTGTCTGTGTCCAGACGTAACCGCTTAAACAGATCTTCCACCTGGAAAAAGCCATCCATGTTCATATGCCATATGTCAATACAGTACAGCCCAATATAAATCAATACAATAAAATACATGGCATCTAATAAAGTTTAAGTCAAGTGATGATATGCGATGTACTTTAAGAGTACTTCAGAGATTACTTCAGAGTCTGAAGAAGACGCATGGGAGTCAAAATGTTAGTAGTTTTGCACTAATAAAATTCACTAAAAGCTTTGTGTGCTCTGCTCCTGCTCCCTGGTCCTAGATAGACCTTGGGTCTCCTCATTGACTTTTGCGTCCTGTTCCGTAAGCACCAACCAGGCTGAAGCGCAAGTGACCCAATGCTAGTACTTTAAAAGTATTTTATCTGTATGTGACATCCTGACTGTCAAACCGGTGTCATTCTTGTACTCTAAGCTGTACCATGAAAGCTGTACCATGAATGTAGCTCATGAGCCAGAATACTTATGAAAAATACCTTGTTCAGTCTCTCTCGGGCCAGGTTGTCTTTGCCTTCATAATAAGCCAGCAGAGTCTGCAGAAGATATAGCCTCAGGAACAGGACCTCCTCGCCTCCTGAGCTCCCCTGAGGAATCAAACAAAAAAAGACTACATTATCCAGACTGCATCTCCATAAAAAAATTCAACCCAAGGTGAATGCTGCTGGTGTGTACCCTAAAAGAAGGAAAGACAATCATGAGCACCAATACAGCTAAAATGAAATCCAGAGCATTTGCATGTCAGGCTATACGGACTGTAAGGCACATACATCCTCCCTTATAAAGTCTCTGGTAACAGCAGGACATGGACAAGGCGTGTGTTACAGGCCTGAAGAGGAAGTACCTTGATCTGCAGCAGTCTCTGCTGCTGCTCACCGTAGCACTTGAGGAAGCAGTCCTCGGCGCGCTGGAGCCGCGACTTGCTGTCCGCCAGGCAGTCGAGGGCGTCCAACGCCTGGTAGCACCACACCACGTCCAGCTGCAGCACGGCATAGTTGTCCACTGTGTTCAGCAGTGTGGAGCCACACTTGCTGGAGGGAAATACATCATATGGGCGTGGAGTGCTTACTCCAGGGTGACGGCAAAGAATAGGCTCAAATGGAGGAACTCTGCACCATGTACCATAATACACACACAAACAAATGGTGCATGCAACTGCAAACATCTTGTTTTGTTTATTGGCAAAACAGAGTGCACCACATGGATTCCTTTGAAAGACTTTCAGTTTTTCAAGATGGTACAGATAAAAGACTCCAGAAATCCAGCGAGTTTTTACATAGATCTCAGTTTCTCGAGGATCTCAGTTTCTTCTTCACCGAGTACTGTTGGTACAAAAAAATGAAAACAATCGAGTTTTTGGACCGACAGTAGGCTACTCCGTGACCTCGAGAAGCAGAGATCTACTGTATGTGAAATCTATGTGTGGATTTCTCCTTTAAAATGGCTCTGGAGATTGTAACCACCTCTGCAAAACCTCTTATCTCCAAACCCAGCACTGAAAGAACGGGAGCTCACCTGAACTCAGTGTCGGCCTGCAGCAGGTAGCAGAGGGCAGCCTCGTGCTGCCTGCGCTTCATCAGTGCTCGGCCCTTCTCATGGAAGCCCATGGCCAGGATCAGAGCCTATCAAACGAGAGGTAACCTGAGAGTCAACTACAGTCCGATCCACTTAAAAAAGACTCCAAATGCAATTTTTCACATAGATCTCTGTTTCGCGAGGTCACCAAGTACTAAAATAACTTTATGGAAAAAGCGAGTACAGCTAGAGCAGTAATCTTTAACAATCACGCCCCCAGAGTGTAGCACTGAGCTGCCTGACTACTCTAGCTGTAGCAGCAACTCAAGATAGGTACAGTAACAATGATTTTTTTTTTTTCATACTGACTGACCTGGAGAAACAGAGATCTATATGAAAAATGAGTTTTCCTATATGAGTCAGAGTTTTCCTTTAACCCATTTACTCCTATAATGCCTGCTAAAAACGCCTATAGAATCCTATGGCATTCTAGACTAAATAACCTTATTTCCTGAGGGTTTTCTGAAAAAATACTAAGAATTGTCTACCAAAACCTTAATATCTAAGCCTCTGTAGCACCTAGAAACATGAAATAAAAAGCATGCTGCGCTACACAGCAACCAGCGGGAGATTCAATGTTGCGCTATGCAGCAACCGGCGGGAGATAGAATGTTGCGTCGTGCAGCATCCGGCGCGAATAGGTGAAGAGGTACAATCCACGATTCTAGTGAAGGGCTTGCTGATATTTAAGCTAAATAGCTAATCAAAAAACCCAATGTTCATGAAGCATTGTGTTATATGACTCCGTAACTCAGTCCCAGCCAATGCTTGACATGTACAGAGCCAGTAGGAACAGTACTGGCTGTTGAGCACACATACAGAATGGACAGCTAGATTACTCTAAAGAGCAATTCATTGAATTTGGATGTTGGATGAGACTCACAGACTCCATCTTCCACACAATTATAAAAGAAAGAATTGGTTCAAGTTCCTACAAATCACGTTTGATGTGTAAAGATATTTTTTCTTATCAAATGCTATAAGACATAAATACAATTTACTATTTCACCTTTTTCTCACTAGGAGGAATTGTAAGAGGGTTTCCTTTCTGATCAGCAATCTCCAAAAATGGAGTAGTCATTGGGTCCTCACTGCCATCTGTATATATCAACAAACAGAGCGCAATTCATATGTTATACAAACAGGCAATCCTTCCACATTTGTCAAAGATTTCCTGTTATTCTTTTACCCAAAATGCACTTTATCAGATGGAGCAACCCCAATTGTGTTGCACATGCAACTGTACAATGACAATAAAGGCTATCTATCTTTCTATCTATCTATCTACCGGTATCTATCTTTCTATCTATCTATCTATCTACCGGTATCTATCTTTCTATCTATCTATCTATCTATCCATCATGGCTGCCATGGTGGGTTTGTGTCCAGGGACTTGCCTCTCTCGGACAGGATCTGGAATCCTTTCTGAGTGCGCTGCATGCCCTCATCCTGCGATTTCTTCTTCTCCTCCTCCTCAGTCATGGCTTGTATGCCCTCGGGCTTGCTGACCTTCAGCACCATGATCTTGCTATTGGTCATCACTTTCTGCTCATCCAGCCTCTTCTCTGTAAGGCAGAGGAGTCAAGTCATGCATGGTAGTTACTAATACCTCATTCCTCAGACCCTCGAGATTTACACATATATGCAATGCATAATGTTACATAATAACTTTATACACCAGCTCTGCACCATGCTGTTTAAACTGGCCCAGACTGTGCAAGCTGAGTTGATACGGCCTACGTCCTGTACAGGTGGAGCACACTTACACTGGCTCCATGACTCTAAATGTTTGAATGTAACATAATGAATTGCTTAGATGCTTATTAGACACACTGCCTACTAAGAAAATGCAGATATCTGGTAGTTGACTAGCAGTTGTTCATGAGGATACACCACCATGGTTTCAAATGCATGCAAACAAGCACAATAGGCTTAATATAGCATTTCTTTTTTGTTAATTTTGAGCATTGTCATTTCCAATAATACACAAGGGAAATATGTATTGTCCGATGGTTATTATCGTAAAACAAGTCACAACAGGGTGAACAGTGGGGTATACTATGAAGCGCGTTAAGACATATCTAGGCTATGTAGACATATCGAGGCTTGACAAAGCCTTGACTCAGGGGTATACGTTAAGTGATACTACGATTGCAGTTATGTGATATATTTGTGAAACTAGGCTTTCAGCTCCGATCTGTGCGCGTTCTCGGTGTTGGGATGACTTTGGCCAATCGTGTAACGTGGAAACGCACAAGACCACCTCTATTTAAAAACAATTACTTCCGCATTCATGAGTGATAGCTTAATCTACACTGCGGTCATTTTTTGTGTCTAACCTATAACATCAAATAAATCAATTGTCATCAGTTGTTGTATGGTATGCACGTCCATAGTGGGATATTTGCACGCACAGCACTATTAAAGCGCATTCGAGATCCAAAATGTTAGTAGAGGCGGAGCTCCACCTGTAAGATATATGACAGAATCCTACCACCATGGTGATATAGCGACACTAAAACAGATCCACTTTCGTGTCACAGCATAGCCTGGCTTTGAGCGCAACATACCTCGCTAACCCACTAATCGAGATTCGTAGTACACTCCACTGGACTCCAAATACCGGGAAGGTTGGTTATGTTAATAACCACGGGAGAGTGTGAGATAAAAGAGTTCTCTAAATCAAATAAAAGCTGGAGACTAGTCCTGGACTTCCTGCAGCTGTGCTGTATAATCAAGAATATCATTGTTGAGAAAAAATAACATACTGGGATCTATGGTCCTTCCAGACAAAATGAGTTTGAAGTACTTCAAACCAAAATCTTCTTTTATTCTTGAAAATAAACAAGAGAAAACAAGGGAACATCAATACACAAGAGAAACAAGAAAATATCAATACATTAACAACCCAATTAACCTCCCAATGACTGATAATTCAAAAACATCCTAAACTACCTGTTTATTATGTCTTGAGCAGGGACATCCAGCCTGGTTTCCAGGTAATGCTTCTTTTTATCCTAAAAACATTTTGAGGACATGTCAAATGATGAATACAGTTCACATATGCCTGGGTAAAAATAGCATTTGCCTATAGCTTGATACCTTTCTCTCATCTCTGGGGAGGACTATTTCCAATGTGGCCACACATTTCTCCCTGAACAACTTGTTTCCAGATCCCTTGTGGACAGCCTGTGATCTTATGGTTTCCAAAGCTACTTCCACATCTAGCAAAGGAACACCGACCAGAGGTGCGTATTTTTCAGCAAGCTCCTAAAAATATAATTTAAAAACAGCAATGATTATCTTCATCTTGTACCCGTGTAAGTAAATGTAAAGAGCAGAAGAGCTGGCTACTTACATGCATTTGCTCCTGTCCGACCCCATTTTCAGTTGTGTAAGGGGGGTTCCATAGTTGAATTTGATCATTTTTTAACTGAGTTACTAACTTGGATTGAATATTTTGTTCTGCCATCACAGCGTTGGGAATGTGGGTAGCTGTCTAAATCGAAAGTAGTGAACTAGGGGAATCCCCAGACCTTCCTTCCTCCTTAGTTAGTTAGGCAGCCACCAAGCTAACAAGCTCACAAGCTAACACGCTAACAAACCACTCTCCCTCAATGACAATTGCTGAACAAACTCATAGCTATCATACTGTCTTCAGGCGACAGAAAGGCAGGTTTTCAAGAGACAACTATAGCCTTAAGACGTAGTATGACTGGTCTTCGAACACGCTTGTGGGTCTTGCAGGTACACACACAGACAGATATCACGCGTTACATGGGGTTGTTGTTGTTTTGCTTTGTTATTTTTTTACACTTCCGGTATGACGACGCAATTCCAACATCCGAACTTCCCTGTCGGGTCGCTCGCAGTTGCTAGATGGCTTTCTTTACGCGTAGCGCCATCTACTGGAATGGTCTGAATCTATGCAAAGTCGGTGGAGGACACTTGCAAATGAGTCATGTTTTTTGAAGATGGAACTTACTTGATAATGTGTTGAAAAACGTTTCTGTTTCTAAGGTCTGACCAATCAAAGTTGCAGTAGGCTATCGGTTGACATTAACTGATGAAATCCTGTATGGACGAAGTGAGCCATTTAGCCCACATGTACATGTATTAATTTAGCAGACTTGTTGTTAGACCGATGTCAATTATATATTACAAGGGCCAATGTCCCCGAGCAACTTGGGGTTAGAGTTTAGATTCTCTGCCCGAGCCCGAGCTCGAATTTGACCGCGGGCCGGGTCGGGCCGATATTTCCAGCCACTATCCTCGGGCCGGGCCGGGCCGGGTCCTTGATCAAGCATTTTTTTTTTTTCAAATCATTAGCCTACTTGGGTGGGGAGCTAAAGCTATGCCATAGTCAGAGTCAGAAATATTATATATTTATCAAAGTAGGCCTAAGTAACAAGTGTATACAAGTTAGGCTCAGAGTTACAAAATGTAATTTGTAATGTCATCTGCGCAACACGTGCCATGCGCAGCTTCTCCACTCGCACGCATCACACCGGGCCTGCTGTGCTGTAGGCCTATTGTGTAGCTTAAGTGCAACGTGAAGCTTGAAGATGAAAATAGGAGAAATAACTTCGAGCAAGTTTGGAGAAAAGTCGGAGGTATGCATTTGTCAGGTATGCTTTGTTGCGTGCATTAAGTGCGCACGATGTTCACCTATGACAGAAAAAAGACTTAAGATGAACATGAAGCAGGCTTGCCATGACAGAAATAATGATAGCCAGCCTTCAATGTCCTCTTTTGTCACTTCTCCATTTCTCCAAGCATACACCTGAGAGCGAGGCAAGCCCTCACAGAGAAATGCGTTGAGTTTTGCTGCAGGGACATAATTTTACCTTGTAAGTGACGTTTCTTCATTCGGATTCATTTGCAATCCATTACATTCTGAATAAACAAACATAGTTTAGCCTACATTCTTCATCCTCCGTTGCATTATTCATTAATATAATTCTAAACGGATTTATAGCTCAAATGTCGGGTTTAAATCGGGCTCGGGCTCATAATTACAGTTAATGTGTCGGGCCGGCTCGGGCACAATGTGCACGGGCTCGGGTAGGGTCGGGCTTGATTTTTTGGGCCCGATCTCAGCTCTACTTGGGGTTAAGTGACCTGCTCCAGGGCACGAAGGTGACAGCCGGGAATATACTGTAACCCACAACTTTTCAGGCTACTGCATGCTGGCCCAACTCCTTATTCACTACCACCGCCAATCGGCATTGCAGACGTAATGTGAGGAAATGTGCTCATTGTGGGCAGTGTTCGAATTATACTGTGAGATTCGGGGGGTACAGCTATTTCGACTGATGATGTCACTCTCCATTTTATAAAGGCTACACACATGATTTCACACTTGTGGTTCACAGTCAATTTTCCTTCAAAATATAGGTCATATGATCGTGACTGGCTGGCCGACACGTTAAAAGAAACTAGTCATACTAGCAAGCACAATATACCTTACACGTTATGGGAAGGGTTGAAATTGGGTTAACACTGTCTCAATGTGCGCCCCGTGCGTAAAATTGCGCGCCACAGTCAAAAATATTTTTTGGTATAGCAGTGCAATGCAAACATGGAAATGCATACAGACCAATAGCACGAAATGGCAAACATGCAACTTAAATTTAAGACCCAGAATTGTTTACAGATGGGCCACAGAAAGTCTCCCATTTAATAGCCAAGTTCACCTAAAACAAGGCCTACCTTTGGTTCATTTGATTCGTTTTTATTGGATAGCCTAAGCCTACTAAACGTCAAGCAAATAAAAAAAATTACTTGTTCACGGTTGGGAAAACAAATATCTTCACGTTGTTAGCCTCTAATAATGGCAACGAGGAATGACAATTCAGGTCCAATTGATTAGTATATGTTCACGTAGCGTTTCGTTTCAAACAAACTGCAGGTAACATTGCAATTATGGGTGTATGGGCATTTGCTTAAAAAAGGTTGAGAACCACTAATCTACATGCGAAATTCTCTGAATATTAGTGCAGATTCCTTCTTGTTAGGACATCAATGCACAAAATGATAAATCGCCTCATTAAACCTCTCCCCGTGTCTATGTAACTGGCGTGTGATTGTAGGCCTGATTTCTAAGCTAAGCAGCAGCGATGGTCGCGGCCGCTGAGTGAAGGGAGACCTCCGGTTAAACCAACGATCTTGCTACTCAATGTTTTTCTAAAGTTGGTTATCATGTTACAAAGGCAGTGAATTATTAGACAAATGGCCAGTTGGCCACCGCTTGTTAACCCATTCGTATATCAGGCTTTTGCAGCCTACACTGTGCATTTGTTTTAATTCGTCAGTATTATATTATAGCAAAGAAAACAGTTTGAACATACCAGAAAAATGGTACAGCCCAATTGGGGTGAGGATTTGAAAATCGTATTTCATTAGATTATATCCTGAATTGTTGGTATGTGATTGTAATACTGCATTTAATTACATGCAATATTGGATAGCATTACATTGTATTACATTTTTCAATACTCGCACATGCTCCCATCAGGAATTTTTATTGATTTTCACCCGTGTGTAACGTTTCGAGCTAAACGCTCTTGATCAGACTTGAATATCAGACAGACAGTCGCCATATTTAAACAAGTACCAAAGGTCACATGACCCATCAGAGTGATATATTTAAATAGATTTACAAAACACTTATATACATATATACACAACGTCATAATATCTACAAAAAAACATGCACTTATAGAAAAACATTTATATACTATACTTTGTAAAAACAATTTCTTTTTTAAAAGTACAAGCTTCCACCCTATCAGAGTACTTGGCTGTGTATCAGGCCGCATTAGGCCGTCATAATAAGTAAACATGATATTGGCGTCTATTCAGTCTACAGGTTACTAATCATACATTTCTATAAAGGAGACTACATTCACATTTAGAAAATATAACCATATCCAAAGAGCACTTCACACCGTCGAGTCGAGACACATCACAGAATCAGTTACAGAAAAGGCCTAATACTGAAGTCTTCATTTAAACCTTTAGGTGCCATTGTATCCAGTGTGTAAATCCAGTACAGTTCACGTTTAAGAAGTAGAGTGTCAATATGCCCCCCCCCCCCCCTCCGGGGACTCTTAATAGATTCTATTCCGATGTATTTTAGAGAAGCCACATTATGTCTAGCCTCTTTGAAGTGAACTGCCACTGAACTTTTCATATCCTGATTACGAATTGCGGATCTGTGTTCTGTTATCCTGGTTTTGAGTGCTCTTGTGGTTTTACCCACATAGGCCAATCCACAGGGGCAAAACAGCATATATATTACATTTTTTGTTTGACACGAGATGATGCCCTTAATTTTGTACTTTTCTCCTGTGTGGGGGTGATTGAATGTGTGTGTTTTGTATGTGAAGTTGCATTGTTGACAATTTCCACATTTATAGTTTCCCGATTGGACATTGCTGAGAAAGTGTGTAGGGGGAGGAGGTGGTAAGTCCGCCCTAACAAGCATGTTGCGGAGGTTTGGCTGTCTCTTATAGACAACACGTGGTGGTCCTTGAAAGATCTGTCTCAGTGTCGGGTCTGTATCCACAATATGCCAATGTTTTTTAATAGTCCGTTCGATATCTTTGGCGATGGGAGAGAACTGGACACAGCAAGTAATCCTAGGCACTTGATTCTGGGCTCTTTTCCTGCTCAGACTCTCGGATTGGGACATTTTATCAAATCTATTAGAGGCTTCTGTGATCCAGTGTTCTTTGTATCCCCTTGTTCTGAATCGATCTTTTAGTATGGTAGATTGGATCTGATAGTCCTCATCTGAACTACAAATTCTCCTGATTCTATTGAACTGTGATATGGGGAGGTTTTTCTTAAGAGACGTTGGGTGATATGACTCCCCATGAAGTAAAGAGTTTCTATCGGTGCTCTTACGATACAGATCAGTTTTTAGAGTATTTCCTTCCCTTATTACTAAGATGTCCAAAAAGTTCATTTTTGACTCATCCACAGACATGGTGAAATTTAGATGTTGATTACTTTCACACATGTATTTATGAAATTCTTTTAGTTGGGTCTCATCCCCTTCCCATATGAAAAAAATATCGTCCAGGTGCCGTTTCCAATAGGATATGTTCTGTATGTAGGGATTCTTTTGTGTGTCGAAGATCACCTCTGATTCGAACAGTCCCACGTAGAGAGATGCAAAGCTGGGGGACATTTTAGATCCCTTCGCCACACCAGAGATCTGGAGATAGAAATCAGTGCCAAATAAGAAAAGTGTAAAATGCCTCCTGACGTCAATCAAACACTTCTATTGGGGCTTGAGTCTCTCCAGAGAAGTATCCTACTGATTGTTTTTAATCCTCTCTCTTGAATTTCCCCTGGGGATCAATAAAGTATATATCTATCTATCTATCTATCTGATTGACAGGTGTAAGCCATAGCTTTTGTCATAAAATTTTTACAAATAATTTCAGACACCAGTTGGCCCTAAAGTATAATCAGAATGCTCAGATCACTTGGCAGTGGTTGAGAGAATACTAGTTTGAAAGCTTTCTGTCTTAGAGGGAGAGCAGCTTCACAGAAGAGAACTTTTGACGGCAAATTTGAGGAAAAGTTGGTAAACCACCCTTCTTACCTAATTTGAGGGTGCTGATTCTGAATATTTTGTTTACCAAGCTCAATTCTGAGTTCTAAGCCGCATAATCAGCATTTTAACATAAAATAGCGATTATTTTTGCTTATTTTTCCCTAAATTGGGTTGATTTCAAAAGTAATCACTAAAACCAAATAAAAGTGTTTGTGTGATACATGTTTGAGCATTAAAGAAGCCATACTATAGTTTATTAACATATTTAATGGGAACATGATTACAGTTAACATGTAATAAACTCGGAAATTCTAATCAAAACACAACCATATTTTTATTGCTAACATAGTGAGTCCCTCGTGGTGTTTAATGCATTTCATCACAATAACAAATTGCACAGATAACCTTCAACTCAGAGTATATCCTACAGTACATATGAACTTAGATAGTGGGAATAAGCCTAATGCAGAACTGCAGCTACCGTCAGCAACAACCGACAAGTAAAAAACATTTTACTTCTAGTAAATTTGGTATGTCTGCTTGCCTCCATACTAGAGCTTGATAATGTGCTCTTCTAATATGCCATTGAGCAGCACCACTTGTTGGTGGTAGAGCCTCCGATCCTCGACATCTAGAAAACAGAGTGGCTCTGGCATAGTGTTGTCACGATACCAAAAGTATAACTTTGATACAATACCTGCCATAAATATCTTGATACTCGATACTGAAGCGATATCCAAATCCTAAAATATCTGGAAAAGAAAGGACACAGGCCTCCTCCAAGTGTATTGAGTCATTTGTGTTGAATTTGGTGCACTTTTGGTCAATTCTGGGTTTCAAACTTCTAAACTTCCTACATAATTATTATTTTTGTAGTCAGTAAAATAGTAGTTTGTGAGTGATAAAGTCCTTCATTGTTTGTAATATCGCATTTATATTGTGTGATGTTTTGGCAATAAATTACCTTTAAATAGCCAAAGTAGGCTAGATCAAGGTCAGTGTTCAAATTACTGCATGCAAATCACTTAATGCTATGCAGAAGAGCCTAATCTTTAGGCCATCTGATGTAGGCTACCCTAGGCCTTCCTGTGTTTATGGGATTTTTTTGACAGTTGCAAAGGGACAAAAGTGAAGATAGTCTTCTTTGTAATTTAAGTTACAAAGTTCTTGAGTGTAATTTAATAAGTACGTTTCAACCACTCTTTGGGTCTTAATCAGATAGGCCAACACCATTATTACATTACATTACATTTGGCTGACACATTTTTAATCAAAGCGACTGACAACATGGTAACAGTTAAGTTTTAAAGAAATTCTCTCAACAATTTTAGGACAATTTAAAAACGGTAGAGTACAGTAAGAATAAGTGCATCAGTGAGTGCTGTTTTTAAACAGTTGAGTGTCAGTTCAAGACGGGTGGAAAGTGCTAGGATAAGCAAGACTTGTTGTAAGTGGTGCTATGAGAGGATATGTTCTCTAAAGAGCTGGGTCTTCAGGAGTTTTTTGAAAATTGAGAGGGATGACCCTGCCCTTGTAGGAACTGGCAGTGTGTTCCACCAACGAGGAACAACAGATGAGAAAAGTTTGGATTGGCCTGAGCGTATCTGTTGCAATATCTGTGTGCATTCCTACATTAGGTCTATTTCTTTGATAGTCAACATCATTTGCTACCACATAACAAATACCAAATAACAATACAAAAGTTTCTTACAAATTTTCCTGCATACTTCTTAAATGTGCTGCAGTCAGATGGGTGCCCTAAAGACATAACTAGATCTTGAGCATCTATTACCAGTGTTGAATGAGCAATTGCAGCACTAGACAGCACTTGAGTGAGGATGACTTATTTCCACTTCACAAATAACCATCGCTATCTGCAATAGCTACAGTACAGGGACATTAATCAGTTCATAGCTGAGGATTTGTCCTAGGTCCACTTCCCTTTCAGCATCATATGCAGTAATGATGCACTGGAGAATGTTTCTTTTTGTTGCATTATAAAGGATATCTTGTCTAAATTTGTTGCAAATAATGCAATCTCCATAGCACTCTTCAGCAACCCTCAAACATGCACACTCTTCCATTTTTTTGCATGGCTGGGATTTGAATGATAGGAAAGAGCACCAGTGAGATGTTTTAACTAGGCAAGCACAGTCGCCTTTACAGTAAAAAAAAATACAGTGTAAATCCTCTGTAAAGACTGACAACTGTTCATAATAGTTAGTGACAAAATACTTTCTACAAAAAATGAGCAGTCACCTACTATTCTATCAATTTATTATCAAGGAATCTATTTTGCTTCTAAACGTCATAATGAATTTTAGCTATTATTTCAATTTATATTTTAATTTTAGCTTATTTTCATTTGCTACTTGAGGGTCATTGGGGTAATTCCTGTCCTGTCCCACAACATATCTGATACATAAAGAGTATATTAATGCCTTATTTTTTGCAATTCCTATGATATCTGATGGCAAAACAAAAAAGTGAATTATGCTAATTATGCTAATTAGCAAGCTTAAAACTCAAAATTGAGCTTGGTAAACAAAATATTTGAATTCAGCACCCTCAAGTTGTGTGAAATAGCCCCTTTACCGACTTTTCCTCAAATTTGCCAACAGGACTTTTTCTGAATGTTTGTTAGCTATCTGCTCTCCCTCTATCTGTTTCTCTTTCCCTTTCCTGTTGCCCTGTGTCTGTGTCTGTGTCTGTGTGTGTGTGTGTCTGTGTGTGTGTGTGTGTGTGTGTGTGTGTGTGTGTGTGTTTGTAAATGTAAAACTGTCTTCTCTTGCTATTTCCTCTTGCTGTTTCTCTCTCTCAGGTCTCAGGCAAGCGCTCAGTTTTGCTCTCTAATGAGGCCCCTAAGGATATGGTCAAGCAGGCTGAAGCCTTGAAGGACGAGTGCCACGAAGCCATTGACGGCCGCCACAAGTACCTAATTTCCAAGATAGCTGACGCTATCGCTGGCTTAGGGGAGGGCGAGATGGAGGAGGGGGTACTCATCTCTGATGAGAAGGTCAGTTACTGAGACAAGCACCCTGCTCCTTTCCACTTATCAAAAGCCCACTAAACACTCGCACACTCTCTCTCTCAGCATCAGCACCTCCATTAGAGGCCATTAAATTGCAGTCCAGTTAGGAAAAAACCTCAGCGCTGACCATAATGCATCATCCATTGATGTCCACAGTTTCAATTAGTTTATTTCTAAAACAGAAATCCTAGCTGTGTAAGATATCAGAGGTCCATTTTAGAGTCCATAGTAAGTGACTACACATGCAGATCATGTACCATGAAGTAGTTCATGATGTACCACTGATGAAAGGCCTATATGTGGAAGATAATGAATCACTATGTTTAATGGTATGCATATCTCGCCCCTAGTGAAAATTAGCCCAGTTGGGCTTGGCTGGATAAAGACGATGTGCATTAGCATACAAATTATATGTTCTGTTGTCTTCTTCCATCGCTTTTCAGCTTGATAGAAGAATTCTTTGCAGTACATGGATCAAAGAGATTGCTCTTCTTCTATGAGGCAGCACGGTCGGAAATGCATTCATAATACTTAAGTCTCCGACTACAGCACCAGACTGTTAATGCAATGTTTTGGACATACACATTGAAATATAGCCTCAGGAGGCAACACCTTTCTCATCTCATCTCTCTCTCTCTTTCTCTCTCACTCTCTCTCCCTGCAATCATCACTCCAACTAAGACACCATTAGGTCCAAAGTCAGCCAGAGCAAGCTTTGCATCTCTACTGGGAGTGCTAAGGTAGACTCACTGGACTGCTCTGATCATGAACAGTAGCATGTCTGTGCCTGTTGAGGTGTACATGACTTGGCAACCTTGACAGGGGCAACAAGGAGGCGGACATCCCCATTCATGACATTCTGTACATCTCTCTATATTTTTCATACTGAATATCTGTATTAATTCTGTTTTCTTATATTATATTCTGTTAATACACTGTAAATATCTATATTATTCTTATTATAATGTTACTGCTACTAAATTGCACATATCTGTACATGTTTTTCATGGTTATGGTTATGGATTTGGCAGACGCCTTTGTCCAAAGTGACACACAAATACAAAACAACATAATATTTAAAATTGAACAGGGAACAGATTAGACTGTTGGTGAAATATAATAAGGAGAATAGTAATAATAAACAACAATATCAATTCAATCAATGGCCTAATAAAATAAGCAATGAAAATGAGGGGAAAGCAATAATAAAACAATAATGTCCATTCAATCAATAATATAAAAACAATGACATGGTAAGACTATCAATGGCATCAACTCTGGAGAACATGCGGAGGGCAGCCAATTCCTCACCATCAGGAGTAACAAAGTCCTTGAAGACATTTGTTAAAGAAGGACAAAAGCCACCTAAACACTAGTCCACCAAACCAGGCCAGTGACTGGAAGATGTTGGCAGACGTTGGCAAACAGTTAACCTTCCCACCCGAGATTGCCTTCACCAACCTTAGGCCAGACCTGGTAAAGTGGTCCTCCTCACTGAAGACTGCTTACATCATAGAGCTCATAGTCCCCTGGAAAAGCCTGGTGGAAGAGGCCTATGAGCTTAAGAAGCTACGCTATGCAGAGCTTGCAGCAGAAGCAAAGCAGCGTGGTTGGAACACCAAAGTTTATCCAGTTGAGGTGGGATGCAGAGGGTTTGTGGCATCATCTCCCATCAGACTGCTAAAAGATATCGGGAACAGTGGTCAGGCCTTGAGGAAGACCATAAGGGAAATCTCAGAGACAGCAGAAAAAAGCAGCCAGTGGATTTGGCTGAAGCGCAATGACCCGTGCTGGGCAAGTAAAGGGTAAACCTATCAAGCCTGCTGGAGCCTTCAATAACAGAGTGGACTTTGGGGACGCTTGAGCATGGGACACAAGCTGAGGGCTGATCACCCTGCAGCGGGCCTCCCCTGTGGAGGATGTATAGTGTTGAAAGGTCGAAACACCCAGTGATGCAGGGAAACACTACTGATGATGTGTCCTGTGCTCAATTGAGTCCTACCCTGGACAAGATCTCGCACAAAACTCACAGAACATCTTAATATCTCAAGTTAGTATCAAGTTAGTGCTCACCACCTAATTGCACAATGGACAGTGTTAACATCTCGTCCTGTGTTTGCGAATACATTAAGGAGAATATCAATAATAAACAATAATGTCAAATTAATCAACAGCCTAATGAAAATAAAACAATATTATACAAACCATAACACATAAGCGCTTAAACAACTAAGTACATGTTGAACAGGAATGTCTTTAGACCCCTCTTAAACGACCCAAAACTACCACAGGAACAGAGAGCTCTGGGCAACTCTTTCCACCAACATGGAACCACTGAGGAATAGAGTCTTGAATTAGACCTAGTTTTTATGACTGGTCGACATAACAGACGCTCATCAGAAGACCGCAGTGGGCGGTTGGGGATGTAAGGCTTGATTATTGGATTAAAATAACTAGGAGCAGATCCAGTCAGTGTCCTATAGGTCAAAGTGAGCGATTTCAATTTAATTCTGGCTACTATAGGCAGCCAATGGAGAGTAACTAGGAGAGGAGTTACATGTGTCCTCTTTGGCTGATTGAAGACCAGGCGTGCTCCAGCATTCTGAATCAGCTGTTGTAATGATCTTATTAGACAAGCGGGTAAACCAGCTAATAGTGAATTAAAATAGTCCAGTTTAGAGATGACCATGCTCTGAACAAGAAGTTGTGTGGAATCTTGTCAGATAAGGTCTGATCTTCATAATGTTGTAAAGCATAAACCGACATGATTTTGCAATAGAAGCTACTTGCTCAGAGAAGTTAAGTCGGTCATCAATTACAACGCCCAAGTTACGTGCCGATCTAGTTGGGGTCAGTGAAGTTTAGTCAAGCTGGATGTTAATCTGTTGGGGAATAGCTGATTTAGCTGGAAACACCAAAAACTCTGTTTTTGAGAGATTAAACTGAAGGTGCCGATCTTTCATCCAGGCTGAAATGTCCTTAAGGCATGCAGAAATCAGGTGGGAAACGCTAGAGTCATCAGGTGGGAAAGGTAAAGTTGAGTGTCGTCTGCATAACAGTGATAGTCAAATCCATGGGAGCGAATGGTCTCACCTAAGGAAGTGGTGTAAATAGAGAAAAGCAAGGGTCCTAATACTGATCCCTGAGGCACACCTGTGGTGAGGTCATGAGACTTAGATACCTGTCCCTGCCAAGACACGTTGAAAGAATGCCCTTTAAGGTAAGATTCAAACCAGTCAAGAGCTTTTCCAGAAATTCCCAGTTCAGATAGTATAGAAAGGAGAATGTCATGGTTAACAGTATCAACGGCTGCAGATAAATCTAGTAGAATTAATACTGATGACTGAGCAGAGGACTTAGCTACTCTCAATGCTTCAGTCACAGACAGAAGAGCTGTTTCAGTAGAATGACCACTCTTGAAACCAGACTGCATAGGGTCTAGTAGATTATTCTGATGAAGAAAGTCACAAACTTGCTTGAAGACCACTTTCTCCAAAACCTTTGACAAGAAAGGAAGAAGGGAGACAGGTCTGTAGTTCTTCACTCAGTTGGATTAAGTGTACTTTTCTTTAGCAGAGGTGTAACCCTAGCCTGTTTAAAAGAATAAGGAACTATTCCAGAACTGAGTGAAGCATTAAATACATGTGTGACTGCTGGTAGAACAGCGGGTGAGATAGACTGTAGAAGAGTGGACGGGACAGGATCCAATGGGCAAGTTGTTGGATGACTTCGCTGAAGCAATTGAGAGACTGCTTCCTCATCAAGAGGAGAGAAAGAGTCCAATGATGCTGTCATACTAACACAAGGCAAAGCCCTCCTTATAGGTGCATCAAACTGGGCACTTATAAGCGGCGGTCATATAGGTTTAGTCAGATTTTTGTTTTTCTTTCTTTTTCGCATGGCCAATTTTCCATCAAGGATTCCCGTGACACTGACAGACCGTGGTACACGAAACTTGGTGGGCATGTAGCCCCACATGGATAGCATGGAACCATCGTTTTTCGTTTTGATCTGTAGCCCCCCCGCTGGATTGGACCCCCCTAGGGAGGGTAGGGCAGACACAGTTTTCTGTGAATATCTCGAGAACCGTAGGGTTTAAGAGGACCACCTTTTTTTGTATGTTGATCTTAAGGGGCCATGTCAACCCATTCCATAACCACTCATTTCATGTATAGCGCCACCTATTTAAAAACAAAAAAGTAAAAATGAAGTGTTGTAATCGCAGGTATCTGTGACCTAACATGGTCAAAACTGTATGAAATTGGAAATGTAGGATCCTTATTATTGTAGGACACCCTCTAAATGCACGCCAAGTTTCATGGAATTCCGTTCATAGGGGGCCATATAATAAATTAATTTATGTTACTGTACACCAACTGGCCTGTAGGTGGCCGGACACAGTTTTCTGTGAATATCTCGAGAACCGTAGGGCCTAGGAGGACCACCTTTTTTTTGTATGTTGGTCTTAAGGGGCCATGTCAACCCATCCCATTACCACTTATTTCATGTGTGACGAGTACATGGCGTCCTCATCAGCTTGGCCTGCTCATCTGCACCTTTAATTGATTAATTGTTAGAACACCTGGTGTCCAGGGTGTCTTTAAAAATCACCCTGATGCATTGTGGGTTAGAGAGCGGGCGTAGGGTTGTTGGAGGCAGCAGCAGACCTGAGCATGGGTTTTATTAGGTTTTGGTATTTCTTTTCTTTAATTTATTTAGCACCACTACATTACTCAGTGCATCCATACATTGCCTACACCACTGATTCTACTGACATATTCAGGGTTTCTATTTATTTTAGGTTGGTTATGTTAAACGCTCTTAATAAATTATTGTTAAATCTTCTCTGCGGTGTGGTGTGTGCCCTTGTTTTTGTCTCGTCCTCGAGCCAGGACGTTACAAATATAGCGCCACCTAGTTAAAAATTAAAAAGCAAAAGATTAGGTGTTGTAATCACAATATCTCTGGCTGACATGGTCAAAACTGCATGAAATTGAAAGTGTAGGATCATTATGATACCCTCCGAATGCATGCCAAGTTTCGTGGACTTTCGTTCATGGGGGGCCATACAATAAATTAATTTATGTGTACATTTAGTGACCGTACACCAACAGAGTTTTCTGTGAATATCTTGAGAATCGTAGGGCCTAGGATGACCAATTTTTTTGCGTCAGTTTGCCTCCAGGGGTCATATTAACCCATTCCATATGCACACATGTGCATAAACAGATATTCACACACACACACACATACATTCACAGTAATCATACATACATATGACACATACACACACAGTAGACATATGTAAGCATGCATGCACATGCACACACAACGGCACACCCACAAGCACAACAAAGTAGGAAATGAACACAATTTGACAAGCGTGACTTATTTTTCAGGAAAAAATGTGCTGGACTGGGAGGCGGTCATATTTTGTACCGCTCCTCGGTACATCTAGTTTTAGCAACTTTTTCAGTGAAAAATGTTGCAAAGTCATCTGCTGACAGTGAAGTTGTTGATGGTGGAGGATTGAGAAGAGATTTGAAAGTAGAAAAAAATGTTCCACTGTCAGTGGCGCTCTCAATCTTGCTTTGATAGAATGCCTTTTTTGCAAGTGTAACAGTGGATGAAAAGGATGACAGCAAAGACTAATTACTAAGATCATTTCCATCTCTGGATTTACGCCATTTCCTCTCAGCAGCTCTAAGTTCCTTTCGTACTGAGACTATACTGTTCGTCAGCCATGGATGACGAGGTTTAGAACGAGTAGGTCTTGAGGAAAGAAGACATGCTGCATTCAGACAAGATGCCAGTGTAGAGCAGAGAGTCTCTGTAGCGTCATTAACCTCAAGTGCCAAGAATGAGCTATGAGTAGGTAAAGCAGATGTTACTAATGTTGCAAAATGGTCGCTTGAGAGGCTTCTGAGGTTACGCCGGAATGAAATTGTCGGAGGAGGAGCTGCTGGGTTATCCAGGAGACGCGCAGGGAATCTGATAAAGTGATCATCCGATACATGTAATGGATTAACCAAAACGTTAAACGTTAACGTTAAACACTTGCTATGTGTCAACGAGATTAGACTAGATTACATAGGCTACTCTACATTATGGTTTGTCTTTTCATTGTATGATGCAACAACATGAAAAGCTACAGGGCCGATATTCATGAACTTTGGTTGTAAAGTGTAGTTTGGGTGAAGACACTACATTTTGAAGCTAATCTAAATCATTGAATGGATTTGTTAATTCCGTTTCATGTTCACGAAAGCTGGTAACATTTTGGCCTTGGCCTTATGGCCCCAGCCAAGGGTCCCTAGAGCTGAAAAAGGTTGAAGGCCCCTGTACTTTATGGTAAATCAAAACCAGCCTCCACATAATAATGTTCTATGTTGTACTATTTAAATAATTTAAAAATAATTCAATCGCTTTCATTCGACTAGGTTACTCATGCATGCTCTATTAATTTTTGACTCTGACACTAAATGTTTGCAAAATCCCGATGTAAATGGAACATTTTTCCAAGATTCAGAACTGTTTGTCTCAAGGAGAAGTATGAACCTTTAACCCTCTAGGCGCCACGGTCGACTTTTGTCGACAAGATGCGGTACTGAATAAAACGGCCGATTTAGTCAAATAGGGTGTCATATTTCGTTCGACCTCCACTCCACTAGATGGCAGACATGTCATACGTCATCCCCGAGTCGAAAAAAGGTCATGCTTTAAACAAAACTTTCCAGCTACAGCGCATTGAATCAGTGCGTGCAATACCGGAGCTAGTGTGCGTGTGAGCCACTTTATCAAAGCGATATTGTCAACGTCAGCGAGTATTTGCATTAGATTATCGTCTAATGGCATCAAAAAAGTTTACCCGAAATGAAGTGTTGGGTCTTCTATTCCCCTGATTCTGAAGGGGAATATCTGCCTTCAGAAAATGACGGTGATTCGTTTAGTGAGGCTTCAGATGCGTCCGTGCCTTGCAATGCTGCAGCTGGACGAAGTGAGTTTACTCCATAGTTTAGCACCAAGCACAAACGTTGAATCGTTTGCCCAATGTCACTGGTGGGAATAATGTTTCACAGGTTCGGAGTGTTCATCGGGAAATTAGCAGGGTGTTAGCGGTGTGGCAAACGAGGCTGGAGGTAGCCTCGTTCCATGTAGCGCTAGCTTCTGTCTTCTGAACGTGTGCCTCTCCGCAATCGCGGCAACAGTAACGTGGTGGAGCCTTTGTCTAATGCCACTGGGTATGTTACACGAGGTCGAAGTGCTCATAGGACAGTTAGGGCTTCTACATACTCGACGCACCCGACCGGTAGCGCGACACAGTGACGTCAAAATGACGTAGATCTTGCTGGCGCGCCAGGATTTTAGCCAGGTAGCGCACCACTCATTTTTTTTCAGACGAGCGCAACAAAGCGGAAACAGGAAGATGGACTAGTTCGAGGCCAAGCGAGAGTTGCAGTGTTTTGTTACAGTCGTGAATTTTTAATAGTTTGCTGGATAAGTTAACAAAGTTACCAGCGAGAGTTGCAACACATGGAATTAAGAGGAAAAAATAGAAACGATTTATTTTCAAACAAAGGATATCTATTAAGGCCTGAACAAAATCTCTTTCCACTTCAGGAAATTACACAAACTCAGCCAGCTGCTAGCTAGCTAGCCAGCTAACTAAACTGTTTAAATTATTAAAATTTCCCTCGGGATGACTAAAGTATCTATCTATATATCCATCTATCTATCTACCTGTGCGCACACCTTGGAAACTAGATGATAATGATGGTGGTAGTTGTGAATAGTAGCAACCAAAGTCTGAAGTACCATCACAGAGGCTAAATAATAGCAGAGCCCGTTTACATTCTCTACTACTAGTTTTTCTTAATGCAGCCTCTTCTGCTGTGTAACGTAGTTAGCGTTAATCTTTTCACAACAGCGACACCTCTGTTCAGGAGAATATTGCAACTAGTGTCGTGACCACGACGCGTGAGTATAAATGGTTACGGCGCTTCTGTGACGTCACATTGTCGCGCTACCGGTCGGGTGCGTCGAGTATGTGGAACGTTTTAGTGGGGAACGTAGAGGCAATGTGGGGAGTCGCAACGAGAATGACAGTAGGCCTAGTCCGAGCTGCGCAAATTCTCTCCACTCGACGTGAGCGCGAGGCAGATCTGGCCATGCTGCTCGCAACAGGAGCAGAGGTGGTGACACGGGGCAGGAGAGCCATTAGGCCATGCATAGTCTATCACAAGATGATGGGAATGCCGGCCCTGTATGGATAGGATATGGATATGGATAGTCATTATCTCTACAGCAAAAGGCCTGCTACATAAAAAATTGTCAGCCATTTATTAGTAATGATTTACACTGTTGATTATCTATTTCCCTGACCATTTAGGACATACTGTATATGTATTCTTTTTTGTGTGTTCATGTCCTTGTGATGTGTGTGTCTTTGTCAGCTAAGAAAAAAACAACAAAAAACATCAACAAAAACAACAAAAAGAAAACAAATACTAACATTGTCTCTTGTCTTGTCTCGTCATCTCACTCCTGATCTGTGCCTTGCCGTGGCAAGTGAGCTTTTGAACTAAACAGGTCTTGTCTACTTGTGTTTGTGTGTCATCTGAATAATATATATGTGCCCCATACATGAAATCAGAGTGCCTACTGTATGTAGTAAATGGAAAATCTCTACAGCAAAAGGCCAGCCTACCGCTATGCATTTGGTTTGTTTCTGCCATTTATTAGTAATTATTTACACAGTTTGTTTACTACTTAGTATTTACCTGAGCATTCAGTATTGTGCAATATAGCATACAGAAGGTGAGGGACATTTTGGGGGAAAGAAGTGGTGCATTTTATCATTCAAACATGCGACTTTTCATGAAAATTCTATAATCCAAGATGGCCGCCACCATATGATGTCATAATATGCTAATTAGATATAAACATTTAATCCCTCCATAAACTTTGGGTCATCCTTAATATTTTTTATTTAAATTTTTTTATTATAATTTTTCTTTTCTCTAACGTTTCGAAAAATAACCTCTGGCGCCTAAAGGGTTAATTTAAAGCGATGGTTCAGAGTAATTTCACCCTAGGGTCCTTTGCACCATGACCCTGAGCCAAACACCATCCCAGAACCTGTTTTCCCTTGGTCGAACCCTGGTCGAGTAGCGCTGTCAGAAACTAATGAGTTTCTGCAGTCGTAATGGTACCAACTTTTATCTTGTAAATTACCCCACTAATAATGCCCTGAATGGTACGAAACTGGTAGTACAACTATGTTCTTTACTCATAAAACGAGGCATTGAAAAGTTTGTAAATACACCAGGAGTTTATTTAAATAACACTTGCCTGATGGAAGCTACTATACCGCTGCGTCGACGTTACTTCCGTGATTTGGGAAAAGCCCGTAACTCTGTGTACACCAACAATGTTCTCAATGCTCGAGTTCATGTGTAGAGACACTGATGATACTTCGATCAAAGTTTCATGTTGTGTCGAGCCTTCATAGTATTTGAAAAATAGCGCTTTTGACGCGATTGTATCAAAAAAGTAGTAGCCCTATAGGAATCCCATTCAAAAGGTAATTTCACCCGAAAACGACAACGCATACAAGCTTAAAAGTGGCGCTTTGGACGTACTTATGCATGTATATGAAAGTTTGACTTGGGTACATTCACAAAACACTATATGATGCATTTTGGCGAGAGTCACGCAGATGAAACGTGTGATTGTTTGCTGTTAAGATGCACCCGTGCTTGTTATGGGCGTGCTGCAGAGAAACTTCTCTGTATGATGAAACGCCGGTTGTTAGTGATTGGTTCAAAGCGGTTCTAAGGAACTCCAATGATTTTAAACCTCAAACTGTGCCCTCCCACCCGGAAATAAACGAACGCCTATGGATCTAGGCCAGACTCTCTGCGAAGTCAGAGAGTCTGGTTTCCAGGCTAGCCTTGCCAAATAGACGCACACAAATCATGACGCTAATATGCGAGGTTCTGGTAGGCCTACTGGTTATGGTTTTGTGCTATGCGAATTTGCATATAGTGGTGTCCCAATTCATAGGGAAAGATCTTACCCTCCACTTCCCTTGTCGAGGGGGCTTTAATGTTGAGGGCAATCAAAACCAAGTGGAAGTGTTAAGGGGGGAGAAATGGGACGGGCCCTAACACTTACATTCCTCCCCTTAGTTTCGAGTAATGTGAATAGCTCCATCCCTCAGGAGTTAGTGTTGGCTGCGTCTCGCTTGCTATGATTGCTCTTCATTGCCGGGAGCACTTAAATCCCAGGGTCATGACCATGATGGTGTGGCATAATGCTGTCCAGAAAATAGCCGACCTGGAAAGACGAAGACCTCACAGAGCTACATGAGGGCAGACAGCGTCGTGATAGAATACATGAAGGGAACGGCAAGAGACACGTTGATGGAGGCCTACAACCGCATCGCAAGGCCAAAGGAATTCAAAAGACCAAATCATCATAAGCAGAAGGTGCTGAAAAGGCAGTACAACAATGTCATTGATGACAGTAACAGTATTACAGTAAAATATAAGAGTATTTAATAAATTGTTAGCCAACACGGTCGGTTTTCTGTTTATTGATGGCCTTCTCATAATCTCACTGCTGAACCTGATATTTGTTGAGAATGAATAATGCCTAGCTACAGAAAATGAAAAGAAGAAAACCCAACTTTATTTCAAGCTCCTTACGTAAATGCAATAGACACATACAATATTTGACTAGTTTGCAGGAGCACACAAAAGGCATGTGAATGGCAGATTATCATTTAGGCTGCCACTCAACGAAATGCAGGCACACCAGTTGTTGGGTTAAATTTAGTAACCCAATTTGCTTGGTTAAGATAACCCAATGCTGTGTTGGACCCCATTTTACTCAGCGGCTGGGTTGAAAACAACAGTTTTCAACCCAGCATTTTTTAGAGTGTAGTTTCAAAAACACTTTTTGTGTTCATTCAAGTCTCCTTCATGCTACATATATCAGTTTCGGCAGTTTCCTTCAAAATTCACAGAGTTTGTAGAAAACCTGTAATCTCTCTCAAAAGTGTGTCCATTTCATGTCACATCCATAACGCTGATAAAATGGCTTGTATTCTTAGGATGAAATTGATTATATGCAATTTGAGGATTTCTCAGTATTCAGAGGACAGAGGTTACATTAATGTATGCAAATTAATTCACTGATAATTTTGCCCCCACTCTAAGGCATTTTCTTTACCAATATGAGTCCAATGGATCCATAACGCTGGAACTGCCCTAAACTAAATATTCAGAATCAGCACCCTCGAATTAGGTAAGAACGGTGGTTTACCAACTTTTCCTCAAATTTGCCGTCAGAACTTCTCTTCTGTGAAGCTGCTCTCCCTCATATTAGGCTAATATGAATAGGTGTTTCTGTAAACCTAGGGACAAAACAGCCATCTCTGTTACAAGAACGAGCTGCTAATCGCTCACTGAAGAGGGAACGACAGTATGATAAAAAGGTTGTTTTCCTCAAAGCATTTTAGGCTATTTTGCCCCTGGAGCTGATGACCGAACAAACAGGTTCTGTCATGTTAACCGGAATATGCAGGAGAGTTCAGAGCAGCTAAGCTGTTAATACTGTTATTTCTGCATGGAGTCGAAATGTAAAGGTTAAATATGCTTTAGATTTGTTATTATATAAATCACGATTAGCATCATGTTAGCCTAGGCCTACTAAGAAAAACAATTGAATGGGCTAACTTTCTTTCTTTCTAACTTTCTTTTTTATAATTTGTATTTTGTATATTTAGTATATTCTTTATATTCTACAGTCCTTATTGCTTAGTTTTTTTTTTTTATATTATATACTTTTAATTACTTTTCTGCTGTTATTGAGTGTGTGTGTGTGTGTGTGTTGTCTGTATGCTACTGTGACCTTGAATTTCCCCTAGGGATCAATAAAGTATATCTATCTATCTTTCGTTAGCTAGCTATGGAGTATAGTTACTAGCCAACTTTAAATGGTCTCTGAAAATGCATTTCAAACCTGAATACCCCGACTTGTTTACATGTAGCCTATTCTAAAGTTTGTCATCATGTTATGTTCCTTAGAGCAATGTACAGTATCTGAGTAATGTGATGAATATTGTCACAAAGTTTCCTTAGAAAGATGTTTAGAGAGGCCAGCTGTCATTTACTTCTAATTCATGGAATGATTCCCTCTTAAAAATGTAGCCACATTTACATCTGTCCTGTGTTAGGATGCCATGTATGTGATATTATTTGGCTTTATTAGACATGGTGATTTATAAAAAGACGTGGCATGTACATCATTACAGATTGGTAGAAAGATTTCACCTCACACGTTAGGTGGCAATGTTGTATTACATTTCACATCTAAATACGTGAAATCATTAGAATTATGGTATAGAAATGTGAGCTTCACAAGTACCAGTGCCGATACCACCACACGCATTACACACTGTGCGTAGGGCACCAAGAGACAGAGGGGGCACCAACATTTAGCCAATAAATATCTTTACTGTGAACTGATTTTTAATCTTCTTAGATAATGTTTACAATGTAAATATGCACCAACAGCATGCTACATAAGAATGATACTTTTCGGGTTCTCTCTCAATCTCCATTAAGATCTAACTTGAACATTATGTTACTCTATTTAATTGGGAACGTGTCTGAGCACGCATGAGAGGGAGTGAGAGGGTGGCAGGTTCTGGCTGGCTTGTCATTGTTTATAATTGATAGCTACTTTTTAATACAAGAAACTTTTAAAAGGAAATCAGAAGGCAACAAAGATGAGGCTGGAGGAGATTGCGGAGTTATCTGATTCCCTCTAGCCTGTGGGCAAACTAGGGTCCGCCACACACTTTAAACCAGCCCGCTGGGCATTTAATTCGTTTATCATAGGCTGCTCGCTCTTTTTTTCCTGCGATAGACAACGTTGTGGTTAGCTTTACTGCAAACTGGTTTTCACCCTTTCTAGAGAATGTTTACAATGTAAACATTAAAACAGCATGTGACATAAGGATGATACTTTTTGGGTCCTCTCGCAACAGATCAGACTTGAACATTATGTTACTCCATTTAATTGGGAACGCGTCTGAGTGTGCATGAGAGGGATAGGGAGACTGACAGGTACTGGCTGGCTTGTCATTGTTGATAATTGATATCTACTTTTTAATATAAGAAACTTTTTTAAAAGGAAATCATGAAGGCAACAAAGACGAGGCTGGAGAAGACTGGTGAGTCTTGAGGTCCTCAATAATTAATTTCCCTTAAACTATAAGCATTACATGAAGCACAAGATATGCCGATTGAAACACATTCACCTCAGATAGCTGGCTACCAGGCTCTATTATCACTTTTAATTGCAAACTGAAAATGTCTAGCTAGCATCAGATAGATAGATAGATAGGCAAGCAGTAAGGACAGTAGAAGATAAAGAATATACTAAAATACAAATTATACTAAATACCACAAAGCAGTGGAACTGCAAGTACTAATGTAAGGAAGGTGCAAATATTATGTAATTTATAATGGGATATTAATGGAAATGTTTCGTTTATTCTTATTTCAAACCACACGCATCCATTTGTAAGCACACATACACATTTATACCTAAATAGTGTAGGTTGCATACCAAATAGTGCGACCTGACCTCCCAATAGGCCTACCTCAAGTAAAGTTCCAGATTGGTTTTCATTCACTCTTTGTGTTCTGATCGACACCCATCAAGTATAGTATAAGTATATATACTTTTTTCCCGTGAGGGAAATTTGGTCTCTGCATTTATCCCAATCTGTGAATTAGTGAAACACACTCAGCACACAGTGAACACACAGTGAGGTGAAGCACACACTAATCCCGGCGCAGTGAGCTGCCTGCAACAACAGCGGCGCTCGGGGAGTAGTGAGGGGTTAGGTGCCTTGCTCATGGGCACTTCAGCCGTGCCTACTGGTCGGGGTTTGAACCGGCAACCGGTAACAAGTCCGAAGAGCTAACCAGTAGGTCACGGCTTCCCCATCATACATCATTCCTAATGCTACATCCATTTAGTGTATTTAGAGTGTAGGCTCTGTATCCTTTCTTACCTTGCTTATGAGATTGAGATTCACTGTGTTTGTGACTGTTCAAATCCTCAAACCCTGATTGTTGCTATGACACAGTTCACAATTAAAACTCTTCCTCACGTAGGCCTACACATAAAAAGTCCTTGACTTTGCCTACACATAAAATGTCACGTGACATGGATTAAAATCACTTGGAAATATGTTGTGTAAATGACCAAATGCATCTGACCAGTGTTAACTGCAACCTCAAATTTAGAGGTTATAACAATTTCTCTCCAATTATTACCTGCTCCTAGCTGGGCTATTCAACTTCATTACTAAGTGGGCCAGACAGGGAACCTGCCTATTGTGGCTATAAGAGATGTGTTCATCAGTATCCTGCTACATTTAATGACTTCAGTAAAATATATTCCCAAAAAAACACTGGATGTCGTGGACATTCCTTTATGCTGAGAATAGGCTATCAAAACAATTCCAAGCAGACATAAGGTGCTTATAGACCAGGGGCCATATTCACAAAGTATTTTATCTTACCACTAGGAGTACTCCTAAATTGCACTAAAAGATTTCAGCTAGGAGTTTTCTCTTAAAAGTTATTCACAAAGCCTTTCAGACCGAAGGAAAAATGACAACTCCTAAACTAAGAGTGAGTGTTCATGCACGAGCTTGACTGAAGTGGCCACCTTGATTGGCTGATGATTGTAACGCGGGAATGATTCCAAACACCTCCCTTACGATGATGAGTGATGGGTGACAGGTCTGAGAATGCTTCAGAAAGAGTTTCAGACCGAGCGAGGGGGAGTTTCGTAGAGAAAAAGCATCAGGCTTGCCTGGTGTCCCTTTAAATTAATCGGTCACCATATGCTTATGCCTACGTTTGCAAAGAGGAGAACATTTTAATTTCATCACAATGAGATGTATTTACATGTTGAGAATGAGTAGTTTTGGTTGTTGGTGGCGTTATTGCATCCCTTAGTTATGCCTACAATGCAAAAATGTTCCCTCGCGATTGGAAGCTCCTGTAGCCGCATAGGATTTCAAAACATCGCGACGCGAAATGCCACAAAAAGCTGTTTGTGAATAGGTCTTAGGGAGTTAGGAGTCCTCTCGACTTCTTTTAAGCTGTCCCAGACTTAGGTGCTACTTTTAGGTCTAAAATGCTTTGTGAATTACTTTTAGTGAGAAAAATTAGGAGTCCTAAAGTTAGGAGTGACACGCCCATTATTTTTAGGAGTTGCTTCTAAATTTGCCAGTTAGGAGCTACTTTTAGCCTTAAAATGTCTTTGTGAATACGGCCCCTCGTTAAAATGAATAGCAATTTGCAACTTGACAAAACACTGGATTAAATATCGTAGGCACAGGAGTAAACTTGTACATCCATTGGCCCATGGTACGGTGTTCATTTTAGGACATCCTCAGACTCAGGTGTCAGACTCAGAAAAACATCTGTCATCTTCAGACAAAACTGCCTCAGCGTCAGAAAAACCAGACTCAGGTGTCAGACTCAGAAAAACATCTGTCATTTTCAGACAAAACTCCCTCAGCTTCAGAAAAACTTCTGTCATCTTCAGACAAAACTGCCTCAGCGTAAGAAAAACCTCTGTCATCCTCAGATAAAACTGCTTCAAACCAAACTGCCTCAGAAAAAGTGGAGTCAGGTCTCAGAAAAAACGCTGTCAGAAAAAGTGGAGTCAGGTCTCAGAAAATCAGGTCTCAGAAAAAACGCTGCTGTCAGAAAAAGTGGAGTCAGGTCTCAGAAAATCAGGTCTCAGAAAAAACGCTGTCAGAAAAAACAGAGTCAGACGAAAAAGTCTCAAATGAAAAGTTATTGTGGGGACAGAAGAAGACGACGGATACAGAACGGTGAGTTTAATATTATGCTTAATACGTTATTCTGTCACTGGCAGGGTAGGAATTTCACGGCGGCCACGACGGCCGTGGTAGCCCCTTGCGTTGGCCGTGATGCCCCTTTGAAAATCATAGGTTTACAGGCCACGGTGGCCTTGGTGCCCCCTTCTTTCAATATTCTGCTTTGTGTCCTACTAATAGCGATTTTTATTTAGCCTGCGGCCTGTCAAAATAATCTTAGCATTCACAGCGCAAATTAATTTAGTCTTTTACGCAGTGGAGAAAGTGACATCGCAAGAAAGTGCGTCCAAATTCACCCATTCTTCTCAGTTGAACTACTCGCGAAGTAGCCTATTCATCACACAGACATCACAAGTGATGTCACATGAAAGAGCTTTTTCTCATCTTTTAAACGATGTTAGCCGATAATTGCTGTGTTGAACGGTTCGCGAGTAAAGTAAATAATATAATTCAATTTAATCATACATTCTACTGAAGGTTTTGCGTCCATGATCTCCCTACCCATTCATCTCGGTGGAATACTTTACGAACCCTTCTTTTAACACATGACAAACCACATATCAGAATAAACAGCAGACCTTACCGAACATAAAGGTGTAAAGCAGTCCCCTGTACAGTTAGCCGTTCCAGAGTAATCCAGTTTTGAATTTGCAGTAAATTTCGACATGCATTGATGTCTCCAAATTTGGGCTTTAAGTTTTACAATGTGTTTAAATTGTTCCACACGATTTCATAACGGGCCAAATACAAAATAAATGTTACAAATATCGCCTAGATATTGGTAAATCAGAGGATAGCTGACTAAGAGTTTATGAAAGTAGCCTGATCACAAAATGCTAAGCATGCATCTAGGCTATTTGAGTTTCTTAAAGATGAGCTGTGCTTAAATTTAAATTGTTCAATACATGATTTCATAGCAGGCCAAATATAAAATAAATGTTATAGATAGCCTAGATATCTGTTTTTATTAGATGATCAGATGATTTACAGTTATATGTAATATGTCATGTTTCATGTTTTTGTTATGTTTCATACAATGATGCAGGTCTACTGCAGTGAATAGGCTAAATACAACTTTGATCATTTTTATAGCCTACTACTGTATAGTTAACTTTGGCCTTGGTGCCCATGTGGCCTTTGTGCCCCCCACCAAATATGCCCAACTGAAGGCCAAGTGGCCTTGCCCCCAGAATGGTGAAATTCCAAGCCTGGTCACTGGCATGTTATATTTGGTGCTTGGTTAGATGTAGAAATTATAAGTAAAGGTAGAAAGTGATCCAATGGTATACACATTGTAGGAAATCCATGGATGTAACTTAGCTAACCTCACTTCGCTAGTAACATTAGCAGCTGCTGTAAGGCACATTCCGGAGTAAGCTGCGTACTACATACAGCAAAATAATTTGTTTTTCGTAGGATTACGGTACATTCAACGAGCTAGGGAAAAGTGGGTTAAACATTTTTCCACCACGAAAGTCCAGAACGACACCTGGACCATTATTTCTTACTTTTGCTAACCGTTTCCCAGTTGTACACTACCTACCAGTAAGAAACCTGCATCATTATCATCACATCATTATTCCCAAACCCCCATAAAGACAAATGTGCTATGTCATGATGTAATACCATATAATACCATTAGGATAATACATGAAATAGCAGGTACCAACAACAAGGCACATTTCTCTAAATAAGTTAAGATAACATCTCATATCAAATGAATTCAACAACGCTGCAGTTATTGTCCCCTGGGGATTACATTTCAAGTACCTGTCTATCTTTATGTCTGTCTATTATTGTTGTGCAATGACAATGACAACTGCTAACGTTTTATAATGGTATTATATGGTATTACATCATGGCATAGCACATTTGTCTTTATTTAATACTTAATACTTTTCTGAGACCTGATTTTCTGAGACCTGACTCCACTTTTTCTGACAGCGTTTTTTCTGAGACCTGACTCCACTTTTTCTGACAGCGTTTTTTCTAAACCTGACTCCTTAGAGATGTTTTTCTGAGGCAGTTTGGTTTGAAGCAGTTTTATCTGAGGATGACAGAGGTTTTTCTTACGCTGAGGCAGTTTTGTCTGAAGATGACAGAAGTTTTTCTGAAGTTGAGGCAGTTTTGTCTGAAAATGACAGATGTTTTTCTGAGTCTGACACCTGAGTCTGGTTTTTCTGACGCTGAGGCAATTTTGTCTGAAGATGACAGAGGTTTTTCTGACGCTGATGCAGTTTTGTCTGAAGATGACAGAGGTTTTTCTGACGCTGAGGCAGTTTTGTCTGAAGATGACCGATGTTTTTCTGAGTCTGACACCTGAGTCTGAGGATGTCCTAAAATGAACACCGTACCATGGGGGAGATCACATGCCAGTTGCCTCTCCCTTCAGTGCTATGACTCTGTTGATGACTTTGTCCAGATGGTCTATGTATTTATTGCAACGTTCGGCTGTGAGTTTGTTTCGCCAAAAAAGCTCTATTGCAGATATCAATGCGTCTTTGTTCATGGGTTTGGCCTCACAGCGAATATATTGTTTCATTCAATTATTATTATTGTAACACACACACACACTGTGGGAATGTGAGATGTGAGATTCATATAGTCCAATGTTTTTGCATAAGTGTATATGCTCACAAAAACAATAATCTGTATGTGTATGAACATAGATGTGCATTTATTTTTTCTGTCTGTGTGTATTTCCCTGTACACACGTACGGTATCTTCTTTGCCACATCCTTCCTGGTCCTGTACCACGGCCCTCACAGTGAGACCAGCAGTGGCAGCAGTCTGACCATCACAGTGGACATAGATGAGCAGTACCTGTTCCTGGTGAGCCACACTGCCGTCGCTCAGTTTAAGAGTATGTTCCATTTGTCCAGTAGCTGAGTGGGCCTGTGGGATTGTATTGGTGTCTTTCAAATTAGATCATTGTTTCACAGCTTAATATCAGCGCTTACTTACTGATGTACAGATACAGAGCCATCTTGAGTTTCTGGTGTGCGTTGACTTTACAGAATTCACAAATATTCTATGCTCTATTTACCGTGTCCGTGTGTGTCCGTGTGATCTCTCCCTTCCTAGGACCCCCCTCAGCCTACGCAGTGGTCAAGATGATTCCGAGTGTGAGACTTCTGCCGCGTAACCTGCACAAGGTGTGTGTGGACCTGACCCAGGCTACCCTCAAGTGGCAGCCCCGCTATGACTCTCCAGGATCCCCCCTGGTACGACCATTATACTGTCCATGTCTAACAATATCTTACCTACTTCATTATTCATGAAATGACTGATAAAAAGACAGAGTTAAGTTCACTGATACCATTTGAATGCGTCTCCGTCTGTGAAGACCTACAGTATGCAGTGCACGTGCGAGACAACGTGCGCAAGACTGAGCGCAGCTACAAGCTGACCATGTGCTGGCTGCGCAACATGAGTAAGGAAGCCACCTACACCCTCAACACAGGTACGGGCCACCCGGCTACTCACTTACACCCTGAACACAGGTACAGGGCACCCGGCTACACACCTGCACCAGGGTTATCTTTAAGAGGCGAGGTGTAGTGTTTTTGTTTCAAATATTGAAATTACCTAAAAATTCTATAAATAAACATCAAACGATAAGAACCTTTTTGATATGACATCAAAAACACCTATTCTCTGTGTTGCCCAAACGTTCACTAAAGTCAGAATGTTAGCAGCCAGCCTGGGACCCCTCACTCTTATGATAGCACTTTGCACCTCAATGGTGCTGTATGAAATGCAATGCAAAGTCAATGGAAAATTCTGTTGCAATTGCTGTTGTAGCATTCAAGACAACAATAGAATTCTCCACACAGCCCCTATAAACACCACCATCTCGCTATCCGGAGAAATTATCTTTGGTCACCGCTATTTACCGATTTCCGGCTCCATTCAACACATGTAAACAAAACGTCAATTAAGTGATTAAACTAACGCCGCTGATTTATGCCAGCAACCATTTCACTTTGATAAGAAACTACGTTTTTGTACAACATATATAGAACAGGAATAACAGAATTCGGCTTAAGCAGTGAAGAGAAATTTTATGCAAAGTGTCAGCCCCTAAGACTGTGCCCATTGCCTACATTTGTGGTCGTTGAATGTCAGAGTAATTACATTCCAAAACGTACCTTAATGGTACTCCACAATTTATAAAGAAACAAAGTTTAAAAAGAAAAACACAATATATTAGATGGAATACACGAATAATTGACAAGGAAGATTATTTGACGGTCACTTCTTTTCTAATAAATGGAATGGGCTACATTACATATTTCAGGCCACTAGATGGCGGCATTTCACTGCACTTCGGGCCTTTTTTGGATGGAAAAGCAAGGAGTGAAATGGCGTTATCTGGTGGCCGTGCAGGGCAATAGCGCCATGAAATATTTAATTTACCAGGAAATTACGGTAGAAATCTTGTTTTTTCTGACTAATTATTCGTGTGGCCCCTCTGATATATTGTGTTTTTCTTTTTAAACTTTGTTCATTTATAAATTGTGATGTAGTATGACGGTATGTTTTTGAATGTAATTACTCTGACAAGTGATGGATAACGGCCGCCAGAGTAACCTGTTATACATGACTCATGGACAATGGGAAATGCAAAGCCCTCCCCTGTCACACAGCATCAATTTTCTTCATCCTGAGATTTCTCCACGTTGCTTGATCCAAATTCTGTTATTTTTTGCTGTATATATGTTGTACGAAAATGTAGTTTCTTATCAAAGTGGAATGGTTGCTGGCATAAGTCAGCGGTGTCATTTTTAGCACATAATTGACGTTTTGTTTACATGTGTTCAATGTAAGTCAATGGGAGCCGGAAATCGGTCAATAGATTAGAATAGAATCGGCAAAGATTATTTCTCTGGATGACGTGACAGCGGTCCTATAAACGCAGCATTGGACGTGTTAACACACAATTATTTGTTGGATTTGTTGTGCACAGTACAGGCATGATGCCAAATCGTCTCACAAATGAGTACCTACTATTTAGTTTCGGCATACTGCTCTTGCAGCGTGTGGCCAACTTCAGAACATTATGGGTCAAGTTATTAAGAGTTCAAGTCCTAAGAGTCCAGTCTCTGACCTAGTGTGTGTGTGTGTGTGTGTGCGCGCGTGTGCGTGTTCTCCAGTCTCTGAGCTGTTGTGTGTGTGTGTGTGTGTGCGTGCGTGTTCTCCAGTCTCTGAGCTGTTGTGTGTGTGTGTGTGTGTGTGCGTGCGAGTTCTCCAGTCTCTGAGCTGTTGTGTGTGTGTGTGTGTGCGTGCGTGTTCTCCAGTCTCTGAGCTGTTGTGTGTCTGTGTGTGTGTGTGTGTGTGTGTGTGTGTGTGTGTGTGTCCAGTCTCTGGGCTGGTGTGTGTGTGTTCAGGTTGTGTTTGTGTTCAGTCTCTGAGCTGGTGTGTGTGTTCAGGTTGTGTTTGTGTTCAGTCTCTGAGCTGGTGTGTGTGTGTGTGTGTGTGTGTGTGTGTGTGTCCAGTCTCTGGGCTGGTGTGTGTGTGTTCAGGTTGTGTTTGTGTTCAGTCTCTGAGCTGGTGTGTGTTCAGTCTCTGAGCTGGTGTGTGTGTGTGTGTGTCCAGTCTCTGACCTGTGTGTGTGTGTGTGTGTGTCCAGTCTCTGACCTGTTGTGTGTGTGTGTGTGTGTGTGTGTCTCCAGTCTCTGACCTGTTGTGTGTGTGTGTGTGTGTCCAGTCTCTGACCTGTTGTGTGTGTGTGTGTGTGTGTGTGTGTCCAGTCTCTGGGCTGGTGTGTGTGTGTTCAGGTTGTGTTTGTGTTCAGTCTCTGAGCTGGTGTGTGTTCAGGTTGTGTTTGTGTTCAGTCTCTTAGCTGGTGTGTGTGTGTGTGTGTGTCCAGTCTCTGACCTGTGTGTGTGTGTGTCCAGTCTCTGGGCTGGTGTGTGTGTGTTCAGGTTGTGTTTGTGTTCAGTCTCTGAGCTGGTGTGTGTGTGTGTGTGTGTGTGTCCAGTCTCTGACCTGTGTGTGTGTGTGTGTGTGTCCAGTCTCTGGGCTGGTGTGTGTGTTCAGGTTGTGTTTGTGTTCAGTCTCTGAGCTGGTGTGTGTGTGTGTGTGTGTGTGTGTGTGTGTGTGTGTGTGTCCAGTCTCTGACCTGTGTGTGTGTGTGTGTGTGTCCAGTCTCTGGGCTGGTGTGTGTGTTCAGGTTGTGTTTGTGTTCAGTCTCTGAGCTGGTGTGTGTGTGTGTGTGTGTGTGTGTGTGTGTGTGTGTCCAGTCTCTGACCTGGTGTGTGTGTGTGTGTGTGTCCAGTCTCTGACCTGTGTGTGTGTGTGTGTGTGTGTGTGTGTGTGTCCAGTCTCTGACCTGTTGTGTGTGTGTGTGTGTGTGTGTCCAGTCTCTGACCTGTTGTGTGTGTGTGTGTGTGTGTGTCCAGTCTCTGACCTGTTGTGTGTGTGTGTGTGTGTGTGTGTCCAGTCTCTGACCTGTTGTGTGTGTGTGTGTGTGTGTGTGTGTGTGTGTGTGTGTGTGTGTGTGTGTGTGTGTCCAGTCTCTGACCTGGTGTGTGTGTGTGTGTGTGTGTGTGTGTCCAGTCTCTGACCTGGTGTGTGTGTGTGTGTGTGTGTGTGTGTGTGTGTGTGTCCAGTCTCTGACCTGTTGTGTATGTGTGTGTGTGTGTGTGTGTGTGTGTGTGTGTGTCCAGTCTCTGACCTGTTGTGTGTGTGTGTGTGTGTGTGTCCAGTCTCTGACCTGTTGTGTGTGTGTGTGTGTCCAATCTCTGACCTGTTGTGTGTGTGTGTGTGTGTGTGTGTGTGTGTCCAGTCTCTGGCCTGTTGTGTGTGTGTGTGTGTGTGTGTCCAATCTCTGACCTGTTGTGTGTGTGTGTGTGTGTCCAGTCTCTGACCTGTTGTGTGTGTGTGTGTGTGTGTGTGTGTGTCCAGTCTCTGACCTGTTGTGTGTGTGTGTGTGTGTGTGTGTGTGTGTGTGTGTCCAGTCTCTGACCTGTTGTGTGTGTGTGTGTGTGTGTGTGTGTGTGTGTGTGTGTGTCCAATCTCTGACCTGTTGTGTGTGTGTGTGTGTGTGTGTGTGTGTGTGTGTGTCCAGTCTCTGACCTGTTGTGTGTGTGTGTGTCCAATCTCTGACCTGTTGTGTGTGTGTGTGTGTGTGTGTGTCCAGTCTCTGACCTGTTGTGTGTGTGTGTGTGTCCAATCTCTGACCTGTTGTGTGTGTGTGTGTGTGTGTGTGTGTGTGTCCAGTCTCTGACCTGTTGTGTGTGTGTGTGTGTGTGTGTGTGTGTGTGTGTGTGTGTGTCCAGTCTCTGACCTGTTGTGTGTGTGTGTGTGTGTGTGTGTGTGTGTGTGTCCAATCTCTGACCTGTTGTGTGTGTGTGTGTGTGTGTGTGTGTGTGTGTGTGTGTGTGTCCAGTCTCTGACCTGTTGTGTGTGTGTGTGTGTGTGTGTGTGTGTGTGTGTGTGTGTGTGTGTGTCCAGTCTCTGACCTGTTGTGTGTGTGTGTGTGTGTGTGTCCAGTCTCTGACCTGTTGTGTGTGTGTGTGTGTGTGTGTGTGTGTGTCCAATCTCTGACCTGTTGTGTGTGTGTGTGTGTGTGTGTGTGTGTGTGTGTGTCCAGTCTCTGACCTGTTGTGTGTGTGTGTGTGTGTGTGTGTGTGTGTGTGTGTGTGTGTGTGTCCAGTCTCTGACCTGTTGTGTGTGTGTGTGTGTGTGTGTGTGTGTCCAGTCTCTGAGCTTGTGTGTGTGTGTGTGTGTCCAGTCTCTGAGCTGGTGTGTGTGTGTGTGTCCTCCAGTCTCTGAGCTGTTGTGTTGTGTGTGTGTGTGTGTGTGTGTGTGTGTGTGTCCAGTCTCTGACCTGTTGTGTGTGTGTGTCCAGTCTCTGACCTGTTGTGTGTGTGTGTGTGTGTGTGTGTGTGCGCGTGCGTGCGTGTTCTCCAGTCTCTGAGCTGTTGTGTGTGTGTGTGTGTGCGTGCGTGCGTGTTCTCCAGTCTCTGAGCTGTTGTGTGTGTGTGTGTGTGTGTGTCCAGTCTCTGACCTGTTGTGTGTGTGTGTCCAGTCTCTGACCTGTTGTGTGTGTCCAGTCTCTGACCTGTTGTGGTGTGTGTGTGTGTGTGTGTGTGTGTGTGTGTGTGTGTCCAGTCTCTGACCTGTTGTGTGTGTGTGTGTGTGTGTGTGTGTGTGTGTGTCCAGTCTCTGACCTGTTGTGTGTGTGTGTGTCCAATCTCTGACCTGTTGTGTGTGTGTGTGTGTGTGTGTGTGTGTGTGTGTGTGTGTGTCCAGTCTCTGACCTGTTGTGTGTGTGTGTGTGTCCAATCTCTGACCTGTTGTGTGTGTGTGTGTGTCCAATCTCTGACCTGTTGTGTGTGTGTGTGTGTGTCCAGTCTCTGACCTGTTGTGTGTGTGTGTGTCCAATCTCTGACCTGTTGTGTGTGTGTGTGTGTGTGTGTGTGTGTGTGTGTGTGTGTGTCCAGTCTCTGACCTGTTGTGTGTGTGTGTGTGTGTGTCCAATCTCTGACCTGGTGTGTGTGTGTGTGTGTGTGTGTGTGTGTCCAGTCTCTGACCTGGTGTGTGTGTGTGTGTGTGTGTGTGTGTCCAGTCTCTGACCTGTTGTGTGTGTGTGTGTCCAATCTCTGACCTGTTGTGTGTGTGTGTGTGTGTGTGTGTGTGTGTCCAATCTCTGACCTGTTGTGTGTGTGTGTGTGTGTGTGTGTGTGTGTGTCCAGTCTCTGACCTGTTGTGTGTGTGTGTGTGTGTGTGTGTGTCCAGTCTCTGACCTGTTGTGTGTGTGTGTGTGTGTGTGTGTGTGTGTGTGTGTGTGTGTGTGTGTCCAGTCTCTGACCTGTTGTGTGTGTGTGTGTGTGTGTGTGTGTGTGTGTGTCCAATCTCTGACCTGTTGTGTGTGTGTGTGTGTGTGTGTGTGTGTGTGTGTGTGTGTGTCCAGTCTCTGACCTGTTGTGTGTGTGTGTGTGTGTGTGTGTGTGTGTGTGTGTGTGTGTGTCCAGTCTCTGACCTGTTGTGTGTGTGTGTGTGTGTGTGTCCAGTCTCTGACCTGTTGTGTGTGTGTGTGTGTGTGTGTGTGTGTCCAATCTCTGACCTGTTGTGTGTGTGTGTGTGTGTGTGTGTGTGTGTGTGTGTCCAGTCTCTGACCTGTTGTGTGTGTGTGTGTGTGTGTGTGTGTGTGTGTGTGTGTGTGTGTCCAGTCTCTGACCTGTTGTGTGTGTGTGTGTGTGTGTGTGTGTGTCCAGTCTCTGAGCTTGTGTGTGTGTGTGTGTGTCCAGTCTCTGAGCTGGTGTGTGTGTGTGTGTCCTCCAGTCTCTGAGCTGTTGTGTTGTGTGTGTGTGTGTGTGTGTGTGTGTGTGTGTCCAGTCTCTGACCTGTTGTGTGTGTGTGTCCAGTCTCTGACCTGTTGTGTGTGTGTGTGTGTGTGTGTGTGTGCGCGTGCGTGCGTGTTCTCCAGTCTCTGAGCTGTTGTGTGTGTGTGTGTGTGCGTGCGTGCGTGTTCTCCAGTCTCTGAGCTGTTGTGTGTGTGTGTGTGTGTGTGTCCAGTCTCTGACCTGTTGTGTGTGTGTGTCCAGTCTCTGACCTGTTGTGTGTGTCCAGTCTCTGACCTGTTGTGGTGTGTGTGTGTGTGTGTGTGTGTGTGTGTGTGTGTGTGTCCAGTCTCTGACCTGTTGTGTGTGTGTGTGTGTGTGTGTGTGTGTGTGTGTGTGTGTGTCCAGTCTCTGACCTGTTGTGTGTGTGTGTGTCCAATCTCTGACCTGTTGTGTGTGTGTGTGTGTGTGTGTGTGTGTGTGTGTGTGTGTGTCCAGTCTCTGACCTGTTGTGTGTGTGTGTGTGTCCAATCTCTGACCTGTTGTGTGTGTGTGTGTGTCCAATCTCTGACCTGTTGTGTGTGTGTGTGTGTGTCCAGTCTCTGACCTGTTGTGTGTGTGTGTGTCCAATCTCTGACCTGTTGTGTGTGTGTGTGTGTGTGTGTGTGTGTGTGTGTGTGTGTGTCCAGTCTCTGACCTGTTGTGTGTGTGTGTGTGTGTGTCCAATCTCTGACCTGGTGTGTGTGTGTGTGTGTGTGTGTGTGTGTCCAGTCTCTGACCTGGTGTGTGTGTGTGTGTGTGTGTGTGTGTGTCCAGTCTCTGACCTGTTGTGTGTGTGTGTGTCCAATCTCTGACCTGTTGTGTGTGTGTGTGTGTGTGTGTGTGTGTGTCCAATCTCTGACCTGTTGTGTGTGTGTGTGTGTGTGTGTGTGTGTGTGTGTCCAGTCTCTGACCTGTTGTGTGTGTGTGTGTGTGTGTGTGTGTCCAGTCTCTGACCTGTTGTGTGTGTGTGTGTGTGTGTGTGTCCAGTCTCTGACCTGTTGTGTGTGTGTGTGTGTGTCCAGTCTCTGACCTGTTGTGTGTGTGTGTGTGTGTGTGTGTGTGTGTCCAATCTCTGACCTGTTGTGTGTGTGTGTGTGTGTGTGTGTGTGTGTCCAGTCTCTGACCTGTTGTGTGTGTGTGTGTCCAATCTCTGACCTGTTGTGTGTGTGTGTGTGTGTGTGTGTCCAGTCTCTGACCTGTTGTGTGTGTGTGTGTGTCCAATCTCTGACCTGTTGTGTGTGTGTGTGTGTCCAATCTCTGACCTGTTGTGTGTGTGTGTGTGTGTCCAGTCTCTGACCTGTTGTGTGTGTGTGTGTGTGTGTGTGTGTGTGTGTGTGTCCAGTCTCTGAGCTTGTGTGTGTGTGTGTGTGTCCAGTCTCTGAGCTTGTGTGTGTGTCCAGTTTCTGAGCTTGTGTGTGTGTGTCCTCCAGTCTCTGAGCTGTTGTGTGTGTGTGTCCTCCAGTCTCTGAGCTGTTGTGTGTGTGTGTGTGTGTGTGTGTGTGTGTCCTCCAGTCTCTGAGCTTGTGTGTGTGTGTGTGTGTGTGTGTGTGTGTGTGTGTGTGTGTGTGTGTCCAGTTTCTGAGCGTGTGTGTGTGTGTGTGTGTGTGTGTGTCCTCCAGTCTTTGAGCTGTTGTTTGTGTGTGTGTGTGTGTGTGTGTGTCCTCCAGTCTCTGAGCTGTTGTGTGTGTGTGTGTGTGTGTGTGTGTGTGTGTGTGTGTGTGTGTGTCCAGTCTCTGACCTGTTGTGTGTGTGTGTGTGTGTGTGTGTGTGTGTCCAGTCTCTGAGCTGTTGTGTGTGTGTGTGTGTGTGTGTGTGTGTGTGTGTCCAGTCTCTGACCTGTGTGTGTGTGTGTGTGTGTGTGTCCAGTCTCTGAGCTTGTGTGTGTGTGTCCTCCAGTCTCTGAACTGTTGTGTGTGTGTGTGTGTGTGTGTGTGTGTGTCCAGTCTCTGAGCTTGTGTGTGTGTGTGTGTGTGTCCTCCAGTCTCTGAGCTGTTGTGTGTGTGTGTGTGTGTGTGTGTGTGTGTCCTCCAGTCTCTGAGCTGTTGTGTGTGTGTGTGTGTGTGTGTGTGTGTTCAGGTTGTGTGTGTGTGTTCAGTCTCTGAGCTGGTGTGTGTGTGTCCTTGTTAGTCCCCCTGCCCGCTCCTGAAGCGCTCAAGATCCTGAACGAGCGTGACCACATCTTCCTCTTCTGGAAGAGCCTGGCCGTGAAAGGGAAGACCTTTAACGAGAGCCGGGTGAGTGACCAGTCTCTCTCTAATGAAAGCCGGGTGAGTGACCAGTCTCTCTAACGAAAGCCGGGTGAGTGACCAGTCTCTTTGTAACGAGAGCCGGGTGAGTGACCAGTCTCTCAACCAAGTGCATGCTCGCATACTTGTTCTTTTAAAATAGTTTAATAGTTTTCTGTAGTGTAAACCCCAGATTTTTTTTTTGCCCAAATTGGTCATGTATAATGTTTTGGTATTATTAGATATTAATTATTCAAATTAAGTTTAATTGAAGTTATATTATTTCGCAGTGCTAAACATGACCTGGGTGATGCCTCAGGCCTGGGCTAGTGGTGTCCAGGTCACTTTAGTCAGTTATGATTCTTTTTCTAATCCTTCCTGGAAACGTGTCCCCACGCGCAGGGTTATGAGGTGCATGTGTACGACAGCGTGACCAACTCCACCACCTGCCTGGGCAACACCACCGAGACCTTCCTGCGGATCAACAACCTGCTGGCCCAGCACAACTACACCTTCTCCGTGCGCCCGCTGCTCTTACATGATGGCACACCTTACAGGGCACACCTTACATGATGGCACACCTTACATGATGGCAAACCTTACATGGCACACCTTACATGATGGCACACCTTACAGGGCACATCTTACATGATGGCACACCTTACATGTAGTGATGCACCGATATATCGGCAGGCTATCGGTATCGGCCGATATGGGCCTTTTTTGCTACCATCGGCCATCTGCGAAACGGCTGATATTAGTAGCCGATATTTTCAAATATGCTAGCCATGACTAAATCGCTTCCCAGTGGGTCCGTTTAACTGGACCGTACCCGAGTGTGATTACTCCCCCCAGCTGATCTGCAGTCACATGACATTTTTGTTTGTGAACCCGTGTCCATATATGCCATAAACACTAGCTTCTTTTTACCAATATCACTTAGCAACATCGCAAAACCGGAGTTCTAACAAACAGTAACCCAAACCACGGTTCTTTAGCGGTACAACATGTGGCACGTTTGCAGCTGTCGCCAGCTAACTGCGCGTTGTTGTGTTTGTGTATGTAATGCTAAATATGCTTGGTGGTTTGGCCACTGTGGGGAATCCCCCATCTAATAGCACAATGCAACACCTTAGCGTGTGTGTTTCTGAAACTAGGTCCAGACGATAGTCATGCCCAGTCTGGTGGTGCGGGGGACGCGGCGGCGGTGGTGGTGCCCGTGCTGTTCCTGCTGCTGCTGGGGCTGTGTGGCGGCCTGCTGCTGCTCTACCTGCGCCACCACCGCCTCCAGCACAGCTTCACAGCCACTACAACTCACGCCTGGGCTCCGCCATCTTCTCTTCAGGGGACAAGCTGGGTAAGACTGCCCGGGGGTTTTCTGTCTGTCTTTCTTTCTGTCTTTCTTTCTTTCTGTCTTTCTTTCTTTCTGTCTTTCTTTCTTTCTTTCTTTCTTTCTCTCAAGTGTGTGTGTATGTTTACTAGCTTGCTTGGCTGTGCTGGGTGAAAGTGCATGACTTAAGCATAAAATGACCTTTAGCAAACTGCTAGTGTTTGCTGAGCCAATTAAGCAGAGTGTAGGAGCTGTATATAAACACACACAGAGATATGCCCCACCCTTATTCCCTGGGTGCTTGTGCCAAGAGGTTAAACTTAACTGTTGGGAGCTCCAAATTACATCTCCATCACCCAACCAAACACCTGATGGAAGCCGTTTTCAGTTTCAGGAGCAAAGGGAGAACGAGCGGGGGAAAAAAAGAAAATACGAAAGATGCACTTTTTTTGGATGTGCAATTAATTATTTTTTATATATGGGTAATAGTTCTGGGGGTTAGAAAAAGCAAACTGAAGGAAAATTGAGTTTGTCAGGGATGATTTAAAAAAGCTATAAAGTGATTCTGTATCAAAACCTTGCATAGGCCTAAAGCCAAACTTAGTAAATAGCTACTGGAAGAACCAACTCATCATGAGAACCAGAGTAGTTAGCAAAATGGCAAACCCTAAAAAATTTCATTTATGAATGTACAGCTGAAAAAAGACATTAATACTTTGTGAAAGGGAAATGGGTATGTCTTGTTGGCACTTAGTACTTGCACAGATTTAATTGTTTAGTAAGTTCTTAATTTGCATCACTGTGTCGGTAATGTAGAAATAACATGAATTTACCTATGGTACCTTTAGTTTTTAGATTTGTTGGTTCCCAATATGACATGACTTACATAATGCAGGTGTGTTAAACTGTTACTTTTTGTTAATTGTTTTATTTTGTGTTTGTGTTGGAGAGAGGTGAGCCAGGGACTTGTTAGCTTTGGCCAGGGCAGTAGAGATCGCAGTGGTACATATGGCGAGGACCGTAGAGATCGCAGTGGTACATGCTTGTTTTGGTACATCAGATGATTCCCTTCAATACTTGTGAAAACAGTCTTCAGGAACCTTAAGAAACTTAATGGAAAGATACTTAGTCTCTCCTGGCTTCAAAGAAATATTTGTTTATTTACAAAATGCTGTGCCTCTCTTAATCTCTTTATAAAACTAGGTTTGCATTTAGGGGGATCATTCCATCGATTCCATGGTACCATGCAAGTTCCCCTGAGTTTAGATAAAAATGTATTTATTTTGGGGGGGTGGGGGGAGGGTGCATTGGCCTGGCTGGCACTACCCAGTACAGATGTGATGAATGCAGTCCAAATATTCTTGGGATTTGCCACAGTGAGGAATTGAGAAAATGGGTGGTAGATTCTTGGTGGACATTTTTTTGGTTTGTTTTCTGTTTGTTTTTCTTTTTTTTCTGTAATTTGCCACTTATGCCTTACAAAAAAACATATTAAACTAGAGGTATGTACCTATGTATGCAAGCATGTATGTATGTATCTTTTTTCAGATATAAATGTCAACACGTGTGCACACACAATACATATACACTGAACTTGTAAAACGGGAGGCTCGGAGAAAAGACGATGACATTTGCGAAAGGAAGAATTGATCTTTAAATTGTACTACTGTGTTGGCTGTGACATCAGTCTACTATTTGAGCCATCAGGACTGTTTATTTTTTCCCTCTTGTCTTTTTTGTCTGTTTTGGAAGCCTATACAATAATTTATGTACATGATAAATGTGTATGTTGCTTCAGAAGTCACATATTTTAATCTGTCAAATAGAATGCGTATATTTCTTTGCACAATAATGGCACGAGGACTTCTCCATGTTCTCCTTTGTTGTTTTAAAAAAAAAAAAGAATTGATGCATCAGAGATGGTCAGAAATGTTTTTGAACCACTTATGCTGAAATAAACGTTGAAACGGTTGTTGTGTTTGTTGATTTTATGAAACCTCAGATGACTTGTGTTTTTTTTACATCATGTCCACGTGCCTTGCTCTTGATTAACACCCGATGGGCAGTTGCTGCAGCAAGATCAATCTTAACTGTGTCTAGCAGTTCTTGAGCACAGATGCTTTAAAGAGCTTAATCTAGCAGAGGAACCTGCAGTTATAACAATGCAATGTACAAAGTAGTAGATGCTCTGTAAAATGCTTCTAGAGAAGCAGGTCACACTAAATGAAGATAGAAATAATAGGCTTTAGGTATGTCCTGTTCTCTGCGCTCTGTTCTCTGAAGTAAAGCGACAGCATATGTGACCAGTTTTTCCTCCTCCCAGTTGTGTGTTTTGTGTGTGTGTGCGTGCGCGACTGCCCGTACGTGTGTGTGTGTGTGTGTGTGTGTGTGTGTGTGTGTGTGTGTGTGCATATGTAAGAAATCAGATGACACCGGCCCTTTTATAGGTCAGTGTATGGCTGGCTTTTCTGTGCTGCATCCTGATGCGGGAAATCATGTATTCAGCAGACCCATCAGCCCTTTCATCATACTGAGCGCCTGTCCTGCACTACGCCAGAAGAACCAGGAGGAATACAAGGAGAGGAGCTTGTGTGCCCATATTTCTAAGCAAATAGACAAAGGGATAAAAAAAAAAAGAATTACAAAAAAAGCTCTTTATCACTCCCTAGTGGCTGCCCTTGGTACCTCAGATGCAGCTGAAAATGGTTTTCCAACGGTTGAACCATTGTTATCCTGTCCTCCCACTCACCCTCCCGCTCATACCTGCCCTACATTCAGTCACAAAGTCTCCAGGTGAACAAAAGGCTGGTTGTCCCTGATCAGCGGGATGTACTGTGCTGAAATCCCCTTTCCACATATTATGAACGTGGTCATGTGGGCCAAGTGACCTATGGGAGTTGCTGCACAGTGCGACTGTGCAGGTATTTGAGCAGGTTGTTGGTGCTGACCTTTGCAAGCCAATAGCAACCCAGATCTCCCCTTTGGGAAAAAAAAAACATTTGTTCACAAAATACAAAGCAATTAGTGATTTAAATGGAATAAATTGGGATGTTTCCTATTTACTATGCACGAAATAAATACAAAACTTTCAGAATATATTGTTTTTCATCGCTGGCTTTTAAGGCATTAGATCACAATCATTTAATGTGGATTTTAGTAGATTCATGTTCCAATCAAGCGCCATTTTGTTTCTACGTATGCTCAGGAAGCCTTGGGGTCGGTTCAGTGGACTGCATGCTCAACACGGGTAGGCTATCAGCATTCAGGGTGGGAGCAGAAACAGACCAAGCAGGAAATACAAAGACAGCTTGAGTAACTGAACGGTTTTTAAAGAATCCCAATCCTTGTCGGATGGATGCTACACGACTTTGACTGTTTTGTCAAGCCTTTGTGTCACACGCGGGGGGAAGCTTGCCTCGAAAGTCTACCTGTTCTTGTGAGAGCCCATTCAGGCACCCTTATCTTCATCTCTGATGCAAGCTAAACTGTCATCTGTACAGAACACACAAAAAAGCGACGCTGGGTAGCTGAGGACAAACCAGGGAGTGGAGATTGGCACAAACACTGTAAAGTTATCCCTTTGCTGCAAGGCCTCCAGGGACAGTCAATGCTGCCTTTGTCTTGTATTCGGAGGCCAAGCCTTTGCAGCGTCTGCAACTGTTCTTGGCGGTCTTTTCAGCTCCCCCTCGGAAGCGGCAGGGTTGACTCCAGCACTCGAGTTCATGCTGTAGGTGGCTACAAAAAAGACTTATAATCTTCCACTTGAGTGATCAAATTTTTCTAATCCCTGTGAGTGTTTTGATTTTTTTTGCCATTCACCAATCCACATGCGCACGCGCACGCACACACACACAAACACACACACACACAGAGTGGATACTAGATCCTTTCTGCTGAAGTAGTCAGCTGTACACTGAGATGGCCATCTTGAGTCTGGCTCAGAAACCAGAGACTTCAAATCATCATTTTCACAGGGTGCGATCGCCAAGTAGGTCTCGCACACTCTGGAAGAAGAGATAGTAGATGAGGATAAAAACCTATCAGTCGGCACACAACATGGACATATCTGACCAGGCATACAGGCAAACACAACATGGACATATCTGACCAGGCATACAGGCAAACACAACATGGACATATCTGACCAGGATTACAGGTGAACACAAATGCCTTTCATTTAATTTCATTTATTTATTTAAAGCAGTGTTTTTCAACCTTTTTTGTGCCACGGCTCTAGCCTGACGAGCCAGACCCACATTAAAATGTAGGGTCTGGGCACTCACCGTTCGCAGTGCTCAGTCCGAGGGGTGGGATAATCAGTTGTCTTTCAAATTCCCTCTGCACGCAATAGGACAGCGGCAGCGCTATGAGTCCCATGCGTTTCCCACCAGCGGAGCTAGTTGGCTAGTTCAAACGTTTGCCAACTTAATAAAAGCTTAACTCGTGTCACACTGTTCGCCAACAGCAACATCCATCTTATTTGTTTTCAAGTAGCAGGGAATTTAAGCCAAACCGTTGCAACTCTGCCATTAATCATTATGTTAAGCCCACCTAATGACTCTATACACGATTTCATTGGCCTGATTGAGTTTCGATTTCTGGAGCTCACAAGCCAACGGAGAGTTGCTAGACTAGCCCTGGCAGCAAATGTAATTTGCTGCCGCTAGGGGCGCGTCTAGATTTCTAGGCTACCACGGCACACTTTTGACACTTAAAATGTCCCACGGCACACTAACATCCTGTGTGAAGAAAAAATAAACATACCATAGCCTAAAACTTCAAATAATACACAGATATGGCCTTATTATGGCTTCTATGCAAGACCTGCTCAATAAAACAAGCGCCCTCTGTTTCATTTGTAGGTGACTATATCTAATTTAATTGTTGTTATGAACTGGATATGTGATGATTCTGTGAATACTGGATATGGGGCCCCCGTTGTACAATGCCTGCATACCACAAATAGTGCAATCGTACAATCAATGAGAGCATGTGGTTATAAATTCTTTGATGCAACAGTTGCTTTTCTAGACCAGTGAGTGACATTTGGGTAATTTTCTGCAGCACACCTGATGATCTCTCACGGCACACTAGTGTGCCCCGGCACAGTGGTTGAAAAACACTGATTTAAAGGACAGTCCACATTAATCAACATTTCTGTAAATGTGCCAGTGTTAGCCAGCAGGCTAATTTTCAACTGTAGTCCATTGGCAAGATGTTATACTAGGCACAGGGTGGCTAAAAAAAAGAACATATTAAATGACACAGCAATTGATATACAGCAATAAAACATAATGCCATAGGACTGGCTCCATTAAAACATTTAAAACATACGACATATAACCATACAGCCATACAACCCTTAAGGGATCAATAAAGTAACCATCTATCCATTTTGCCTTTTGTACTGTACACATGTATCCATACACAGCCATACACAGAGAACTGAGTATTTTTACTCACTGCATTGAATAATTTTACAAATGGGACTCATTTTTTAAATTATTTTCACTGGATTTAAAGGTAAACTATGCAGTATTGGCAATTTCCTTACTGTTTTTTTGTTTGTTTTTTGCTTATTTTTCGCTTGCTCTGTCATGACGAATGTCTGAGAAACTCCATCGCTACCTTTTTCTAGCCGATGCCTGGCGTCTATGTGTATTTGAATGCAGTAAAGCAATTTGTTACACTCGTTATACTTCCTGACACTGAGGCTGTCGGCCCGCAGTTGCAAGGGTGGTTTTTCAGCTCACAGGCGCTAGGGGGAAGCGAGACGGCCACCATTCAACCCGAAAAGTCATATAACCATTCCAATGAATCTGAAGCAGGTAAATGAAGGTAAATTAAGCTAAAAAGCTTGCATATTAAGCTAAAAAACCTGCATAGTGTGCCTTTAAATTGTGTAGATCACAGTTCAGAAATACAGTCTTTTCATACATACATTATTTAGATGAAGCTACAGTCTTTTTTCTAAACCTATTTGAGGCATCCTGTGAAAGAATCTTATATACCCCATCGCTTGCACCTGTGCTGTTTGAGAAAGCTAAGTGATGTGCTCTTTATAACTTAAGATATAGGATACTGCTGCTATAAAGGAGCCAACCTACAGTACATCTCAAGCAAAGGGTTAAAGCTGCTTTGTCATTGCCAATAGAAAGCCGTGACATTGCTTTGTCGGTGTGGATCCAGACTGGTGACACAGACTAATGGCTTGCTGCTCGGAAACTGACAAGTCATTAAAAAGCCAGGCTTGCACAATGGGTCCTCTCTAAGCAGCATTCTGGCCCATGCCAAGCCAGATTTGTGTTCTGGCCTCGCCGCCCAGCCCCCGCTCATTAGGATCGCGTGAGGTCAGCCCTCTGCCCTTTGGTTGCTGGTGCTGTGGACTGTCTCTCCATTTGGAACGCAGGGCGACCAGTGACAAGACATACAGGACAATATTTGGTAAAGAAATGAGGAGGAGAGCAATGGGGGAGTGGGTTGGGGACGAGGAGACGAGGAGGAGAGCAATGGAGGAGTGGGTTGGGGACGAGGAGACGAGGAGGAGAGCAATGGAGGAGTGGGTTGGGGACGAGGAGACGAGGAGGAGAGCAATGGAGGAGTGGGTTGGGGAGGTTTTTTTTGTCTTTTCAATCTTCACAGACAGCAGTTGGCATGGACCATGTCGCAACCTTTCATGTCTTGCCCCCCACCACCCCTTCCCTAATGCTCCAAGAAATAAAACAACAGAAATGTAGGAATTTACTTTCACATCAGTCAGGCTGCTGTCTCAGCTTTTGTATGTATGTGTGTGTGTGTGTGTGTGTGTGTGTGTGTGTGTCTTTGTGGGGTCTTTGCTGCTGCCATTAATCAATTTCCTCCACCAACATCTACCCTCCCACCCCCCACCCCCAGACTCTGTGGAAACCTCCTTGGCAACCCAGCATCTCATCCCTGATAACTCATTCAAGCACGCCACCGGGACTGGAACCCTTAGCGATAACATCTGACCATCCGTCCGTCCAGTTTGTGGTGCAGTGGCCACTCGTCGCGGGGCCTAAGGCCACCACCAGCACCGCCAGCAGCCAGCAGACCTTCGGTGGCGGTGGCGGCAGTTTTCCAGAGGAATTCTAACGATGGGTTTTTTAATATTCCACGCTGCCCTGCGCCCTCTGATTTCACGCTGCAACATTAACACGAGCTGACACCCGGGGATTAGGCACAGACAGCTGGAATGCCCGGCTCCTTTTGTGCAGCGTGGACCTCGGCCAAAAGCCTTCGGTCCAAGGCCAAGAGAGACCTGGGAAAATGGCTGCTCCTTGGAAATGCAGTGGGAGCCGCACCAAGAGGAAGACATTTGTGCCGCTGGTGGGCGAGCCGGACCGGCCCGGGTTAGGGCAGCGGACATAGGACTGACGTGACACCATTGGTGGAGAACTGTAAGTCCTGGACCATGGAGACTGACCCCTGGCACTCTGTAGCCCAATACTCATTAACTAGTCCATTTGGTCCCCACAGAGGAAGTCAGGGTGATTTTATGACATTATTGTTTCTGGGCATTGTTTCTTTTTTTCTTTCTTAGCCACTCCCTTAAATTGGTTACATTTTCAAACGTGTTAGAGTATGGCAGAAAAAGAATAAGAAGTATCTGGAAGAGTCTGGAAATTAAGACAATACAACCAAGGGCTAAAGGGCTTCAAACCAAGCCTATGGAATATTCAGAAAATATTATTTTATGTTTATTATTTTACATAATGATATGAAATGAATCATCAGTGAACAATTGAACAGTATTTGTCTTAGAGTTGAAGACTTATAATTCTAGTAGTGACCCCTTACAATGACAATCCACCATGTGACATTCAAGGCAGTATTGTGAGTTTTTGAAAATATAAATATTTACAGTGCAGAAACATGCAGACACTTACATCCGGTAAGTCTGAACTAACACAGCCAGGGAGCATTCTGGGGGGACATCAGTGTCACATACCAGTTCAATTGGCTAAGAAAAGTGTTTATGTTCATGCCTTACTGAGTAGTATACCTCAGTGGCATCTGCCACATATTACCTATTCCCCCCACGCTGTGTTGATATGTTATGACACAGAGTCTTATGAAATCTTAATGGAAAAGGAAAATGACCTTCTCTAGCCTACCACAAGCTTGATGTAGACTAGGTACCTCTAGCCTACCACAAGCTTGATGTCCTCATCTAGAGGCAGCGCTAACTGGATTCCCTTTGCCCATCTCCTCGGCTGTTCTCCCTGTGAGCCCAAACAAAAGCCTCAGAGGCACCCGAGTAGACATCCCTCTTTCCACTTAAAGATGGCCTTTGGGATAGAGCTGCCCTGATGCAGCAGGCAAGCGGCAGGAGTTAAAGCTAAGACTCCCGGGGAGCATAGACCATAGAACGGCTCCGGAGGTGGGTGGGGGGGGGTGGAGAGGCTCACTAGCCGAGCCCTTTCAAGTTGGCTGTGGTTTTCGCACGCCTGTCTACTCAGCTCAGGGCCTGGGGGGTGGGGGGACCACACCCCGTGAGGTCCATGTGGAGGAAGGGGGACCCCCGTCGGCCGTTATGAATGGACAGTTGACAAGTTACATACCTGTGATATAGGCCCGTTTGGGCTGGAATCGGGGAGCTAAAGAATCACAGGAAAGGCAAAAGGGGAAGAAGGAAAACGTGCACATGAACTTGACTGATAGCATCTGCAATTTCCTCTCTCTCTCTCTCTCTCTTTCCCACTCTCTCTCTCTCTCTCCCCATATAGAGTTATATTACAGTGTGTCAGGCTACTCAAAGTGTGGTGTTTATCAATATTCATTGATATTTTGATATTATTTCATTCAGAAAAAATAAAGCCACACAAATACAATGGGGGGAAAAAAACTAACTGCTATTCTGACAGCAGCAATTACATTTTCATTCATAGGCATGGACATTGTCCAATTATTTTGAAAACAATAACCCAGGACCCCGTATTACTGTAACAGGTCTTTGGAGGACAATCAGTATTAAAAAAACAAGTGAAACTGACCAGTGAAACCGACCTTAACTTCTCAAAAAGTGACGTCACTTGGCCAGTATATTGTTCTCTGTGTGGGAAACCAGCTCCTTACATCAATAAACAAAACAGTCTCCCAGGACACACACACACACACACACACACACACACACACACACACACCTTTTGACGCAATCTCAAGAGAAAGACTCATAAGAGAAATCAGTAAAAAAAAAAAACAGGAAGAAAGTATTCGATGATTACTTGGCACATAACACCCACAGGCAAGGTACATTTGAATGCATTAGGATTAATGTAGCAATGGGAGTTTTATATTAGACCACTTTAAGCTTCATCATATAGTTTACTGGGAGTGAAACAACCATCTATGAGGCTGGTCAATATAAACCACAGCATACTGCACAATGTTCATGAAAATCTATAAAGCGTTTTGATCCAAAACCAAATTGAATATATAACATTGCATAGAGGATTTATAAAGCTTTTTGATCCAAAACCAAATTGAATTTAAAACATTGCACAGATTTACAGTATAAAGCTTTTTGATCCAAAACCAAATTGAATATAAAACATTGCATAGAGGATTTATAAAGCTTTTTGAGCCAAAACCAAATTGAATATATAACATTGCATAGAGGATTTATAAAGCTTTTTGAGCCAAAACCACATTGAATATATAACATTGCATAGAGGATTTTTTGATGCATCATCCATCCATAAATCCTAAACTCCATGTTTGCCGTGGCCTTTGCATGAGGCAGCCTCACGTCTGGGAATGATAGTGCTGATCCATCACGATGTTCCAAGTGTCATATTAACACTATGAGCCATCTCTTTACATAGAATATCATAATAAAGCTCAGATGCCCGCTCTGACAGGGATCCCAGCAACTTACCCACTCTGATTTGGGATGATGCTCTTTAAAACCATGATGTTCTTGAATCCATATAGTCTGGTTAGGCATATTCAGCAGTTCTATCCTAATGTGTCTGCTAAATAACAATATCAGTTAAGTTATTGTTAATATGATAAGAAAATCTGAGATCTAGAGGTACTCATAATAAGATCACCCTCAAAGCACTGAGGTCTGCAACATTTAAAACAACACAATGTTCTGTAGCTCTTTTGCCATAAAACAAAACAATGCTCTTTTACCTTAGAGGAACACAATGTAGTTATTTTACCTTAAAACAACACAGTGTAGTTATTTTATCTTAAAACAACACAATGTAGTTATTTTATCTTAAAACAACACAATGCTCTTTTACCTGAGGGCAACACAATGTCCTCTTGCCTTAACCCTTGTAAGGTGTTCATATTTTTGTTCCCCAGTCTGGTGGACCCACCACATTAGGCTTTAAATCAATACAACCATAACAATTTATGTAAAAATACTTGTTAGTAAAAAATACTTGTTTGTAAAAAATAGATGTTTACTTTAGCTCAATTATCAATGATATAGGCATCATTTAATGTTCATATTTGCTATTTACCCCTGTGAGATCACATTTATGATCATATGATAATTTTTGGTGTTTGTAGACCCTTTGTAATTGTTATGTGTGTGTGTGTGTGGGGGGGGGGGGGGGGGGGGGTATCGTGTGCAGTCATTGAAAATATTTTTTTTTAATGTTATTCACAGAAAATGAGCCACAAAACGTTGGCAACCTCAATCATTCACATGTTGTGAGGGAGATTGCAACCCAGCTCTGCTGTAACATCCAGACGAGAACGGTTCTTTAATTTTCCCCAAATGTCCTTGCACGTCTGGTTGTTTTACTACTTTGTTTCAAATAATGTTCAAGCATAATTCCGTCAAACATCTTATGCGGGCTGTCTAAGTTTATTTTTACTATAGCTAGATTATAATGAAGGATTTGTTACTTAACTTGGACATCATGGCGTTTTTAATATTTTTTATTTAATGTATGTATATTTTAATGCAATGTAGTACTGGTCAATTGTAGGATATCCACTATCTCAGTCAACTCCATTTGAATTTCAGGTGACCCCTCATGGGGTCCCCAAAGTTGGGAAATGATGTCTTAGAGCAACACAATGTTCTTTTCCCTCATAACAACATCATTTTACTTTACCTAGAGCAACACAATGTCCTCTTACCTTAAAACAACACAATGTTGTTATTTTACCTGAACACTACAAAGTTCTTTTACCTTAATACAACACTTACCTGTAAATACCAGGTCTTTGCTTTGGCTTTGCTGATTGCAAGTGCACCGGAATAGCCTGGTATAGGTAACATTGTAATGGTCTTCAGTATAAAGAAATTAGGCTCCCTGTATGTTGAAAGGGGAATTACTTTTTATGTTACTTTATCACTCATCTTTTTTCAATAATAAGCTCATATTACTGCTATCTGTTGACAGTGTGAGTCTCTTCTCTAAAATGTCATCTTCATTTTGACGACCCAGTTGTTCCTGAAAATAAACGTAAATTTATATTTAAATTTATATAAGCAAAGCTTAAGTGTCACTGCCTGGATTCCCTGGATTCTTCTTTGACATCATAGTAATTCTTTTTTGGGGGATATATACAGTATATATATATTATTATTCAGCCACGAACAATTTGCAAGGGTATCAGACTGCACGGGCATTTGAGTTCATCCTCTTCAATTTGGGGATCCAAAAAATTTTAAGAAAAATGTTTGAAAATCTGAGGCACTCATGAGGGTTATATGTTTAAAAAGCCTTTAATTTCACATGGCTATTTTTTTAAAACATGCCTCTGTGTTTGCGGCATTAGTGGCTTGACAAAATGGTAGTTCAGCGGTTGCTATAAGTCGCTTTGGATAAAAGTGTTTGCCAAGTAAACATCAACATCTACCAAGATTTCTGACAAATACAATCACCGATCTGACTTCACCTTTGGCAGCAATGATGCACTGACAAAAAACAACAGCACCATACCTCTACACACTAGAGAGGAGCACATGTCTAATGAAGAATGGAACCGTCACAAGTGTGCACAGTCATGAGCAAATGATTTGCCAGTGACATAGATCTTGTGTTTAGCAAGCTTTGCTACTTCAGATTTTGTGGTGGCAATTTCAGCTGTTTCTAAATTATTGTGCAGAGTGATCAGATGCATATTACCAGTAATTCAAATAGCTTCTTTAGCATAAAAAGTTAATTTTGTCATCGTATTTTGGTCCTGGCACAAATGATGAGCTAACATCATTTCAGTATAATCATATCATCAGCAGGGGAAAGTGTGAATGAGTGCAAGTAAGCTGAAATCACACTATCATTCTGACTGAATTCTAAGAGCAGACTGATTATTCTAAAAGGATGGAAGAAATTATGAATTTGTGTTTCTTCTTGTGATTACAATGGTTACCTTGAAATAAACATGTGCAGCTGAAATGCTTATAATAGTTCTTCAGTATATATGTGGAAGACGAGGAAAAAAAACAATCCAAAAATACTGAAGCAGCAAAGTCTGTGCAACACAACATTTGTGTTCCACACTTTGGCCACAATTGTGCACTACTTTTGCCAAACCCTATGGACCTCAAAATACAACAAAATAGTAAGAGACAAGTCTATAGCGCTCTGTGCCTGTGCTTCATATGATATCAAAAGAAATCATGAGTGCATCAGCATTAATCCAGACCAAATCTTGGTCTTCAAAGCTTGTAAACTAATAATGGTGACTGATAGAGTAGACAGAAACACCAATGTTGACTGTTCCCAAAAAAGTAGAGACCACAAAATACTTTAGGTGTGTATGCTGGATCAGATGCATTTCTCTGCATCTACAACATCAGGATGTAAGTTTGGCTTCCAGCACTGCAGCTCATCTTGCTAGGGCAACCTAAAGCTTTAAGTCATCTCTCTCATCTTGCTAGGGCAACCTAAAGCTTTAAGTCATCTCCCTCATCTTGCTAGGGCAACCTAAAGCTTTCAGTAGGTCCACAAGCCTGAACAAAAGTGTGAAAGGGACAGAGATGGCAGCCAGGGAAAGATGTGAAAGATAGCTTGAAGGGAAACTAATATTCTTTTGGTTGTTGTAGCAGAGTCCTTATAGGCAAGTCTCCCAATTCGGCAACCATCTTGGCAACACGCTTCAGGCAGTTATTTTCCTATTCGAATGAAGGCATATGCAAGGGAGGTCATATTGACATAAATCTGAATAAATCTGAAATCTAAATATCTCCCTCCAAATCGTTAAAATGAGCTTAAAAAAGAAGCATTACAGGAAGGGGCGGGATATGTGTAATTGGCATTATGAACTAACCCCATACATTTCAATGGGGGATTCTTTGAGTGCGTCTCCTCATTAGAAAGTCCCTGGTTGTAGTTAGTCGTTTATGGTCATCATTTTCTCTTACCGTCTTTTAACACGCTTCACCCGGCAAACAAGCCATGCGTGGCATTACTGTGGCCACAGGGAGAGTGACCTTCACCTGCCAAGAGTTTATGGCACTTGACATTACTGTATATGTATAACAGCTTCAGCCATACTAGGCCCTCACAACTGCTTCTCACAAAGAGGAGGAGGAGGAGGAGGTGGTGGTGGTGGTAAAAGAGAGGAGGAGGAAGATGAGGAAGAAGAAGGAGGTATGTGTATAGGGCGGTGGAGTCGGGAGGTGCACAGTGTTGAGGGGGCAGAGCCTGTGTACCTGCTCCAGTCCTCTTCATGTCAGGTGCACAGCTATGCCTGTGTTCTCTTGGGGGTCATCAGGACATGTGCTTCTATACTGCCATATTCTAGTAGTAACTAGACAGTAAATGTACTACTGTACATGCATCTATAGGTTCCCCTAAGAGTTCCTCATATAACAATAGAGGGAAGGTCCTGAGTATAGTTCACTGTACAGTAATGCAGGGTAACGGAAAGAAATACTGCTCAGGGGCTATTGTTAATGAACAGAGTCTGGACTATTGGTGCAGTGTTCCGGTGCAGTGTGGTGTTAGTGTCTACTGTATTTTGACTTCCACATTAAGTATTAGAAAATCCAAAACCACAATAACTGTTTTGTATGCCAATAACTGTGTTGTTAACCTTACTCAGAAGTCCAGAATCTTATTCAGAAGTTGTTTATTTTATTCAGAAGTTGTTAATCTTATTCACAGGTTGTTAATCTCATTCAGAAATTGTTCATCTTATTTAGAAGTCCAAAATCGTATTTAGAAGTTGTTCATCTTATTCAGAAATTGTTCATCTTATTCAGAACTCCAAAATATTATTTAGAAGTTGTTCATCTTATTCAGAGATTGTTCATCTTATTACGAAATTGTTCATCTTATTCCGAAGTCCAGAATCTTATTCAGAAGCTGTTCATCTTATTCAGAGATTGCTCATCTTATTCAGAGGTTGTTGATGTTATTCAGAAGGACCAAGAGGTAATTCATCACCAACAATTACATTACTTGAGTGACCAAAGTGCAGCATTATATACTTTTAATGATGTTGGTAAAATCCTCTATTGCCTTACCACGGCCCCTCTCAGTCTTTTCTCAGTCTCACTCCAAATCCCTTGTGCAGAGAAGACCCCAGAGGTAGAAAGTTGGGTCTATTTTAAAAATACTATGTGAGTCTATTTAAATACGATACTATTCTTCCAGTATCTATGACGGCACTATTGAAGTTGACAAATCTGGCAAGCAAATGAGACATGAAACTAGATTACAGTAGTCAACTGGAGAAAGGCTTTAATTAATGCTGTTTGAGCAAACAACCACAGTTAAATTCTAACAATTTAGATGATTGCAAAGCATAAATAATTCAGCAGTGAACAAAAATCCAACACAAAATGAAGATACATTTTTTATTATGTTTTTCATTGCATGCAAACAAATGTACTTGATGCATTTTCAAAGTATGTCACATAAACTGTTTGATGCTTAACATATAAACATATATTATTATAATATTGAAAAAAATCTTGATAGTCTTGTCATAAAGTTTTTGGCCTGGAAAAAAACGTTTTCTGAAGCATATGGTATTTGCACATAAACCACTGAATTATCTCTCTATTATCTACAAATAGTAGTTGCATATAAATCGCCCAATATCGTCAACTGATATTAATCAATGACATAATAATTTGCATAATAATGATCAACTTCACTGCATTAACGTTTTCCGCTGTTTGCTGTGAATAGTGGGTTGATTAAAGAGGACTTCATACGCAACCCATGTGTACCAGGAGATTATAAGATGAAGGGCAATAAACAAACAAACACATTCATAAACATTAAACACACCTCAGGTTCATGCTCAGTTCAATCGCAAAAAAGTTTTGCTTCCTTTTCTTGTTTTGCTAAGTAATACATACTGTACTATTTAACAAGCCGGCCCACCGCAGGATGATATTCTCCAACTGCCAAGATGTCTTAAAAACTCTTAAAAACCCATGAAGTTAAAACTCTTAAAAACCCATGAAGTTAAAACTCTTAAAACCCCATGGTTGAAATGTGTCACCAAGACATGAGAGCATTATAGGGCACAATGCTGTTTTGGATGTCAAAATGGAATTTTTAGACCTGCCAAAACAATGTAGCACATTAATGAAAGGACATCAATTCCAAAGCTTTTTGTTGAGCTGTGTGCGTCATCATTTTGTTGTACACATTTCAAATAAATGCAAGAAAATGTGAGAAAGGAAGGGTGGTAAATAATTGCTTTAAGTATTGTTTATTATGCGATCATACACTGCACATTGCACATGCTTTGTAAAGTCATCAACATAGATCATCAACACTGCATGATCAATTTTCTTAAGCATTTCTGAAGGGGTTAGAATGCTTTGGTCTGAAATATGATTTTAAAATATGTTATTTTCACAATATGTTTTACAGTATATAATTGTAAGTGTTCTTTATAGATCAGTGGTTTTACAGCACATAATTGTAAGAATAGGGTGTTGAGGAATAGGTGATGGAAATAAGGTGGTTGCGGATATTTACTGGCCCTTTGAGTGTGATATGATATGATAATCAAAGATCAAGGTGGTTGGGAATATTTACTGGCCCTTTGAGTGTGATATGATATGATATGATAATCAAAGATCAAGATATTTGTTCCTGAAGGAGGAAATGTGCCTAGTCCTCAGTAAAAATATGAAGCAAAGCATCAAGATTGAACTGGACAGGAAGCAATGATTCCAGGCTGTTTAAAGAGATACTGGTTGGATTAATTAGGAATATTATTGGCCAGTGTTCCAAAGGGTTTCATTTGTGAAGTCGACTTACAGAGCCATGTTTGTTTTGTCGGTGGAAAGTCCCTGTGTCCTTACATAACACTAAATATTTATAAGTCATCTGAAGTTCTAAATCAATATTTGGACATGACTTCGTCATTGCCAGTGTTAAACGGCACAGATTAAATTGTCATAATTGTATCTTTTAACATGTAATTGTACCCTCTATTATTTTCAATGATACACTTGACATGTTTCAGCTGGTCCCCTTTCATGATTGACCTGATTAGTGTATGCTTTGTGTAATATTTCTGAGACTGTAGGAAAGAGAAAAAAAAACATTTGATCTCTATTCCACTTGAACTGGATCCTTCACTGCTTATTAGATAAATCTAGACAGATAAAAATAAAAAGAATAAAAAAGATGTTTTACTACTAAGACCTTAAGTCTAACCTGCTGAAACCAGTTTTTAACTTAGTCAGGCCTGTTTAACTGTAACTGCATTATTGCTTTTAATCCCTCATAACAAATGAAATGAAAATTAATTTAGCCTCATTTGTGGTAAATGAGATTTATAATTATAATTATAATTATTATTATTAATAATAATAATAATAATAATAAAACCACTACTACTACTAATAATAATACATATTGATTATATTTAATAATAGTTCTATTAAATATTGTAACAATATCCCATAGTACAAAACAGGATTTAGAATCAGTATTATAGTTTGTAATTCCAATATGTAAACTACATATACATAAATGCACAAAGCACTCCACAGCTATATGTATAGCTTATATATATATATATATATATATATATATATATATATATATATATATATATATATATATATATATATATATATATATATAGACACACACTCACAAACACAATTATATTTAATAACATGTAATCACTTGATCTGTCTGAAGCAAACTGCTGGGTTAATTTGTCAAATTGTCAAAACATGCATCTGAAAAACAAAAACAAAGTAAATACACAATTCTGACAAAAAAACATAATTCTGACTTTTTATTAAAGTGGCAAAATATTAAAATGACTAAAATTGTGTATACATGATTACCATGTACTGTATATGATGACTCCCCACTTGTTATGATACCCATATCTATATGACCATTTATGTCCAAGTTCTGTGCAAGGCCCGCACATCGCAGCATTGCATTGTGGGTCTCATACTGAGACACAGTCAGAGTTGGGGTCAGGACAGGTAGAGACTGACATACAGCACTGACATTGTTGAGATACTGAGGCGAATGACACATTGTTGAGATACTGAGGTGAATGAGACATTGTTGAGATATGAGGCGAATGAGACATTGTTGAGATACTGAGGTGAATGAGACATTGTTGAGATACTGAGACAAATAAGACATTGTTGAGATATGAGGCGAATGAGATATTTTTGAGATACTGAGGTGAATGAGATTGTTGAGATACTGAGGTGAATGAGATTGTTGAGATACTGAGGCGAATGAGACATTGTTGAGATACTGAGGCGAATGAGAAATTGTTGAGATACTAAGGCAAATGAGATATTTTCCCTGCCTGTGTGCACTTGTCTCGCTCAGTCTTTGCTTTCAATCTGAAAGGACACGATGATCTGGTCATCGTGGGAGATGGACACGATGATCTGGTCATCGTGGAGAGGGACATGCCTTGGTGGGACTCTCACACAAATGCTTCACCTAGAGATAATTTATTGGCCGTTTACATCTGAGGCAGCGTACTGAAAGGTGTGCACTATGTTAAATGTTATCAGTACTTGGGCTGTCTAATGAACAAACGTCCCACAATACCGGTTCAATTTAGGGAACAGGATATATCTATTACATGTCAAGTCAAGTCACATTTATTTATATAGCACACTTAAACACAATACAATTGACCCAAAGGGCTCGAGTCACAAACTAATAAAGAGTAACACTGGCAGCACTTTTGATTATTTTTACAAATTGGTGACAAAGGGGAATAAGTGAAAGACAGCCGTATATTGATAATATTGTGTGACGTTATCCCTGTATATCATTATAATGTTATTTAAGTAATTGTTTATTTGGTGAATTAAAAATCATCATAGTATCAGGTAGTGCACACACACACACACACACACACACACACACACACACACACCCACCCACCCACCCGTGTGTGTGTGTGCATGGCCTATACACATGCTTCTTATTAGCTTAATAAAGCCCATCCTGTTCGGCTACAAAAGACTACTTTGGACTACTTGCTTTGTCTTCAAAACATATTTTTCTCAAGGAAATGCGCCTTTACAGACAGTCCCATAGGCTAGTTGGGTGTGGCAGAACTGCTGAGCCACCCAGCCCAGCATCAGCTCCAGACTCTCGTTAAAATCGACAGAGATAAACCTTAACGACGAGTGTCGGGAACACAGCACACAAAATACTGTCCAGTCATAAGCCCCTCCCCACCCCCACCACCGCCCGACCCCCCGACAACGCAGAAGGGCCCCAACTTAATCAAATCCACCTGAACCGCTCCTGTCCGAAGGCACCGGCTCATTTTAACAGGGTTCAGCCTCCCCCCCCCCCCCCCCCCCCCCACGACTGCCTCGCTGCTACAAAAATACATTTTGTGCTTTGAACGTCTGCCGCTGTATGCCACTAAGCATGTCCACTTAACACAAGGGCAGGCTTGGACAAACAACGATGCTTTGATTTGCGTTGATGGCTGTTCGGTCTACGAACAAAGCCACAGGACCTTGCAACAGGACGATAGCATTAGGATCCTGCAGACGCCACCTCCAGCCCTGGCTGTGTGCTTCCCCCTTTGTGCCTCACTTAAACAGACATAGGCACAATTCATGCCAATTATCCAGTCATGCAGTGTACTTCAGGTACCAACTCAA
>NC_055973.1:4139274-4149274 GCF_018492685.1 Alosa sapidissima
TTATCTATTATAGATCTATTAGCTACTGTATCTCGACATGGGAAACACAAACGAAAAGTGTGTTCATGCCAAAAAAAGCTATAAAGATGAAATTGCAATTTTATGTGATTTATGTGAAGCCAGAGCAATACTCCTATCAGACTATCACCTCGGACGGGGATGCTGAATTACCCACTATGGAATTATATTGACCTAAAAATGTAATTTATTATCAATAATGCATTAGCTTGGACCAGAAACTCTGTCCATCCACACTGCTCTGAACCTGCGGACAGAGTAAGCGGGCAGTTATACCTTTCTGCTGCAGGGCCAGCTGCCTCTTGGTCTCGATGTCCTGCAGTGTGGCTGCCAGGTTGCGTGGCAGACTGCCAGTTCCCGGGTGGACCATTAGTGGGCTCTGAGAGGAAATTAGCAAACACGGCCCAGCAGTCAGTGTGTTAGCGCTAACTCAGTCTCACACACACACACACACACACACTCCCACCCACCCACCCTGTGGAAAAAACGAATACTAGAAAATATTATACTAATAGAAAACGACATTAAGAATTCATTATAAAAAATACCTCACTTTAAGGGCACATTTTGAATAAAATGAAATAGATCTAAGAAATTAGCAAACACGGCCCGTCAGTCAGTGTGCTAACAGTAACTCAATTATACACACACTTACTAAAAGACTAATACAAATAGAATATAATACTACCGGTAATAGAAAATGGCATTAATGATTTATTTAAGAATAGCCAACTTTTAGAATAAAATATCCTAAAATCTTTCACTAAAATAGATCTGAGAAATATGTTTGGGTAAAACATGTCTCCTGGGCTCTGTAAATGAGTAATCAGCGACTAAAATTTTCACCATGGTGGAACTCTTTCAGCCTATCAGGAGACTTGCAAAAATGTTGCCGTCCTTTCTTGCCAACTATTTTGTCGAGGCAACTCACACTGTAGGGAGAGGTTGGATTACAACAGAGCCAGTATGGCAACAGCTATCCAGATCGGCACACAATGCCTATAGCAATTCTACAACCAAGCACACTGATAAATATGAAATGAAAACAAAGTGGTAAACTAGCCAAGAGTCCACAGACTGAGCAGGACATTTCTGTCCTTTTCTGACCTTTGCTATCGCTAATGTATGTTTCTGTTTTTCTGTTTTGTCTCCAAAAACTCATTTGCTTACAGTCCAAATCAATCTCTCCCCCATCCACCCCACGCTTGCATCTGCTCATTCCCTTGCATTGCACAATATTTTGCAACATTGGGGTTTTTGAAAGTGCAGGCCTGTGTGTTTTTTGTGTTTTGGTTACCCTTGATGGTGTGTTGCGACCCAGAGTGGCGGTTCCATATGGAGGTGAAAGCCCAGCACTGACTTTAGGCCTCATGACCGTCTGGCCCGCATCACTGTCCAGCTTGGAGCGGAACATCTGGACAAAGCAGGGGGGGCATCATGAGCACTCTTGTTCCTTGACAATGATGTTATAGCTCAGATCTCTTCGCTCTTTGAATGTTGTTTCTTGCTATGCATAACACATGGACACATACACTTTTGGGCAGCACATCTTAGTATTAGTATTATCACAATGACCTATAGTAACATTTTATACCAACAACTGATCTTTGTAAACCAACTGTCAGTGGAAAACCTGAATTAGTGTTGTAGCACCCTGCACTGGCTGTATCATCTACTGCACTTGTATAGACCTGCCTGCCTACTGACCTGGAGGGGAGGGGGGGGGGGGGGGGGGGGGTTGGGGGAGGTACAAGTGCAAAAAATCAGAAAAATGAGAAAAGCCTGCCATGCATGTTACATGTTTCACAAATTTTTACTGTATGTCAAACTTAACCACATAATGACATAATTATACCATGAGATTACTGCTACCTTTGTGTAACTTATGTCACGAAACATTCCACTCATTGTGAACTACCAACCGACCGTCTGTAGAGCTGCTGGAGAAATATCACTAACTCTTTGCTGGAGTCTTGCAACGTGCAATAACAGCTGACCACTCAATATCCACTTGTGCTTTCCCACTAAGCCAGCGTTAGGAGAGCACTCACATGCACGTGATGTGAGGACAGGCAGGAGAAGAGAGGGAATAAGGAGGAAAGGAAAGCAACACACCTCCGGAGAGAGAGAGAGGGAGGAAGAATACGGAGAGGGGAGACAGGAGAGGATAGAGTCGGCCGCCGCCGCGACAGACGCAAACGGACTAGCGTGGAGCGGAGAGGTGGGCGAGGACTCCACCTTCGGCATCCCATAGATCTGATTTATTTGGCCGACAGTGATGTAGTCTTTCGCCTGAGGAGAGACAGCCAACACAGGAGAGACAGCCAACACAGCACAGACAGACAGACACACAGACAGACAGACAGAGAGTGAGACAGAGAGGGAAAGCAGAGTGAACCAGGAAGTGGAAACAGAGGGAGAGAGAGAGGCACGGAGAGATAATGAGACAGGCCTGAAGGTCTTTGCATAAATCCTTTGTCTCGAAGGTCCCCATATGCATTTGCAGTAGATAGTTTTGCGTGGTGGGACTGGAGGGAAGGGGGGGCACCTCCACAGGGGTAGAGGAATGAGGGGGGGGGGGGGGGTTTGTTGCACCTCCACAGGGGTAGAGGAATGAGAGTGGGAGAGCAGGGGAGCAGGGACCAGATGGGAGGAATCAATAATTAAACAGCCCTCTGCACATGGCACTGGCACTCTCCCCCTGTGTGTGTTCAACACTCCCAAAAACACATCACGCCAGATGACCTGGGATAAAGGAATGCCCTGGGTTACACCCACTGCCCACACATCAATCGAGGGGACATCCCTGCTCATACACTTTGGAATCTCTTTAGATTTCAAAGAATCACTACAGTGCTTTCAGTGCTCTTTGTCAGAGATTATGTTATCATCTTACATCTGAATATTTGTCGGTTAGGGTTCAGTTACAGATGTTTTTCCTTTTTTTATATTTGGTCCAGTTTCTTTTCTCATTCCCTTCCCAGTGCAGCATTATTGTAGGCACTGACTGCTGCTGATGTGCATTTCTCCCACTAGAGGGCAGTAATGCACCACAGACAAGGGCACCATTCCTCATTTCACAGTTAGTCACAGTGGAGTTATTGGTCCGATTTTGTTTTAGCAGTGAAACTCTAAATGAATGGCAACATGATTTTACAGATAACAATATTTATCTGTCCAGATATATTAATAGTGGGCATACAACCAAATATGTGACCAGTGTTAGTATGTTCTGACAGTAAGAGGTTTCTGGGGCCTTAGCATTTAAACCTTAAACCTTTACATTCATATAATTCTATATTCTACACACATTCATATTATTCTATATTCTATACACATCCATATTATTCTATATTCTATACATTCATATTATTATTACACTGTAGATGAAATGCTAGCTTTGTCCCAGACAAAGCCTACCTCTTTTAAGGTGTTGGAGTTCTCTTATGTTTGTGCCAGACAAAGCATACCTCTTTTAAGGTGTTGGAGTTCTTTGGGAAAGTTCGCCCTCCAGTGAGAGTGAGGTACCTCTTCTCCAAACCAGACAGCCTTTCTTTCTCCTACAAAATGCAATAAAAATCATTTAAAGGTAAATAACCATAAACTTTATTAGTTCCTGCACTTTAAGAACAAATCATGGCATTCTTTTAACACCCTTTATTGCCTTTGGCCTGTTAATTCTCTAAACCAATTATGACACTGTTTTGACAGAATGCCCCATTGGTCAGTTGCAACAGGGTCTGTTCTTTGTGAACTGTGTATCAGCCAAAGGTAACCGTTGTTTGTTAGATCATCTGAACCACAGCTGAAGTGGCCTAATATTACACACAAATTAATATCTTCGTTTGGCAGATAGCTATGCAACAACTGGAATAACATTTAGCAAATATTTTTTGCCAATACAAGAAACAAGCGGCTCAAAAGATATCAAACTGACCTTTCAACAATATATCATCCCTAACAAAGCATCTTCTACATCAAAAATTTAATAATATTATTAACAATACAAAACTGAAGGGCCCAAGAAGGATTTTAAACTGCTTGGCCTGCAGACCCAGTTGCGTGTGTGTGTGTGTGTGTGTGTGTGTTGTAGGGGTGTAGGGTTGACTGTACCTTCTGCAGGATCTGCAGTGTGTGAAGTCTCTCCTTGGCCAGTCGGTCACCCTCCTGGCTGGACTGCAGGCCCAGCTGATTGGCCTGGCTCTCCAGTGTGGCCACCTTCTCCTGCAGAGAGGACGACGATTTTATGTTTTATTTACTGATTTACTTGTTTGTTTGTTTGTTTATCTTATTATAACTTTTCTTTTTTTCTCTCTTCCTTAAATGCTCCAAAATGTAAAGCAATTTGAGCTGCATTCTGTGTATGAAAGGTGCTATACAAATAAAGCTTCTTGTTGTTGTTGTTGTTGTTGTTGTTGTTGTTGTTGTTAACATGTATTCACTTTGCAGATGCTTTTATCCATAGTGGCTTACAAAAATGAGGAATAACATTCAAGCTGCAGTGCAGAGGAGACCTCAGGTAGTAGCCATTAACAATACTATACCAATCAATAGTATTACTAGAGGATGAGAGTGCAGAAGTTTTAAGTGCTAGTCAAAGTGTAGTGGAAGGAGAGCGTAGTAGAATGAGGAGGAGGTAGAGGAGGGTAGATATGATGTCATTGTAATTGTAATTAATTTATTTGTACAGGGAAAGTGCACAAAAAAACATTAATAGAAGTCTTGTACCAGGTTGTAGCAAATTGATAATTTCCACACGTAGTCCCTGGATAGGTAGATGGCAAAATAAAATGAAATGAAGAAATGTAAAATAAGATGAAGAAATGTATACTAGGGAAGACATGGGTATCCTTCAGCTACAAGCACTAGCTTCCTGTCTGATGAACGGGCACTGGATGAGTAGCGTTAGTACCTAATCCCCGTCAGTCAACAGGCCTTGGCTAGGGTCAAGGTTGACTGTTCAGTACGCAGACAGAACAATGTATACACAGCCATTCTGTTGTCTTAAGTAGCTTTGAATGCACGCCCAGCATCTGCTGCTGGATGGACTATAGGTGAGTGGAAGGGGCAGGCGGGCAATGTGCTCCAGGGTCATAGAGTCAGTCGGTCAGAGAGAGAGACACAGTGCTGTGTGGACTACAGGTGATGTGCTCCAGGGTCATAGAGTCAGTCGGTCAGAGAGAGAGACACAGTGCTGTGTGGACTACAGGTGATGTGCTCCAGGGTCATAGAGTCAGTCGGTCAGAGAGAGAGACATGTAGGGTCTGTTTGAAACGAAAGACAGCTGCCTGCTGCCTCCCTCCCTACATAGAGAGCTGTCTCACTAGACATGACTTTGGATTAAATGCATCTTTTAAAAATGAGCATAGCACTCTAGAATCTTTGGTTAACACTACGGTATGACGTTAGCAAAGGCCGGACGTTAAACTAAATTAGCTTACGTAAACTAGCAGGATGACTGTATAAATTACTTTTACACGCGGCAGATATATCAGACCATATGCCATTCATGGTTACAACAATGGTATAATCAGATTGTTTATTTCTCATCTCAAATCTACAAATCTAAGCAAAATAATGTCACGAACCTCACTTGCTGCCTCGTCTCCAGTTAGATATCTTAAAAGGCAGCAGTTTATATATAAGTATAAGTATACTCTTTTGATCCCATGAGGGAAATATGGTCTCTGCATTTATCCCAATCCATGAATTAGTGAAACACACTCAGCACACAGTGAACACACAGTGAGGTGAAGCACACACTAATCCCGACGCAGTGAGCTGCCTGCTACACGCTCACTGCGATAGGTGCTTTACTCAAGGGCACTTCAGCCGTTCCTACTGGTCGGGGTTCGAACCGGAAACCCTCCGGTTACAAGTCCGAAGTGTTAACCAGTAGGCCACGGCAGCCCGTTTTTTACTCGTTTCGAACAGACCCGTAGTGCTGTGTGGACTAGAGTTGAGTGGGCGGGCGGGTGATGTGCTCCAGGGTCATAGAGTCAGTTGAAGAGAGACACGTAGTGTGTCTTCATGCCTGTGTGAAATGTGTGTTTCTACTGTCACCCTTCAGTGAAGGGGAGTATTTTTAACCATGCAGGTTAAAAGGTGGAGAGGGCAGGCAAGTACAAACTTATAAGAACAGCTACTTCTGGTCATGTTTACTGTGGGCAAAAATGTATTGTGAAAAGCAGAGTGGTTGTAGATCATGCTAAAATTCCCTTTCAGCAAAACTGCCCAAAATGTGTGTGTGTGTGTGTGTGTGTGTGTGTGTGTGTGTGTGTGTGTGTGTGTGTGTGCGTCTGTGTGCGTCTGTGTGTGTCTGTGTGTGTGTATGTGGAGTGTATGTGCTGGTTGTTCAGAGAGGTAGAATGTGTGCAGTTGATTGGCTGTTTGTCCCTGCTGATGGCTCTAGCCCTCAGCTCACTCCTTTATGAGCTGCTGATTAATGTGTGTGTAAGTGGAGACAAGGGATGGAGTGTGTGCCGCAGTACTGAGTACTGTGTGGTGGAGTGTGTCTGTGTGTGTGTGTGTGTGGGTGTGCGTATGTGTGTGTGTGTGTGTGTGTCCTCTTCCTGAGCATGGTGCTGTGGTTCTCCACTCAGTCCTGTTAAAACAGCTAGCTGATGTGTGTGTTAGGTGGTGATGAGTAGAGTAGTGTGTGTTTGTATGTGTGTCTGTGTATGTGTATGTGTATGTGCGTGTGTGTGTGTGTGTGTGTGTGTGTGTGTGGGTGCTTCCTTCTGAGCACACTGTTGTGGTAGTCCTGGCACCTGTGTGTGTGTGTGTGTGTGTGTGTGTGTGTGTGTGTGTGTATGCGCGCGTGTGTATGTGTGTGTGTGTGTGTGTGTGTATTCTCCTACCTTCCTCCTGAGCACACTGCTGTGGTAGTCCTGGCGCTCCTTGAGCAGCTGCTGGCTGATGGTCTCCTTCTCCTCCTCCAGACTGCTCTCCTTCTCCAGCTGCTGGAACTCCAGGTCCTCAAACTGCTTGGTTTCAGCGTCCAGCGTCTCTGCCTCCTGCAGACACACACACACACACTCCAGGTCATCAAACTGCTTGGTCTCTGCATACAGCACCTCTGCCTCCTGCACACACACACACACACACTCCAGGTCATCAAACTGCTTGGTCTCTGCCTACAGCGCCTCTGCCTCCTGCACACACACACACACACACACACACACACACACACACACACACACACACACACACACACACACACCAGGTCCTCCAACTGCTTTGTCTCTGCGTCTAGCATCTCTGCCTCCTGGGAAGCCCAATGACACACAGCTCACTAGTCACCGGACACAATCACCCCACAGCTGACCATCACCACAGATCACCATCACCACCAGCCAACCAATTAACACAACCAATCACACCAGGCATATCTCTCAACACACACACACACACACATAAACACGCACACACACACGCACACACACACACGCACACACACATGTGCGCGCGCACACACACACACTCACGCGCACTCGGTTCGTAGTCTCTCAGTTCAATGTTTCTGAGGCTCAGACAATGGCCAGTCCTTAGTGTCCCATTTGTTTCCCTAGAGACCCCAGAGACTACTGAGATTTCAACTCCCACTACAGCCTCAGGAAGCAGAGAAATAGTAAGCTATCATTTTGTGTTTTCTTGCCTAAACTTGCCTAAACTTTCACAACATGAATGAACCCAGTGTAGCCATTTACAAAACACTTGAACTGAAGATTGCATAACCTAAAAATCTAACGCAAAATCTATCTGCATAGTCATTTAAACAATTAATGTTATGTTAAGTTAATGTAGTCTGCTGTTAGAAGTTGTATTAATACATTAGTCCTGAGTGTTAAACTGTGAATGAGAGGCAGGATAAAGCAGACGTCACCTACAAAAGCCGCACTGTTTGGATGGGGGAGACATGCATAGGATCTTTTTGGAGACCTTACACATCTGTAGTGCTCTCGCGAGGCAAATAGCATTCTGTAGCAACTTCTTCTCAAATAACCTCACATTCCTGCTACATTCACACAGATGCCCCACAGCAATCTGGAATGCCAGCAGAAGAGCATGGGAGGAGGGGGGGGGGGATTCCAGCATTCTGTGGCACCAGCCAAAGAATGTAATATTCCACTGGATACATTGTCTCCACTGCCAGCAAACACGAAAAGCACGCCCTCTTGCAACAGTTGGAAATTATATGCTATGCATACTCAGAGAGAGAGAGAGAGAGAGAGAGAGAGAGAGAGAGAGAGAGAGAGAGAGAGAGAGAGTAAAACGGTAAATAAGAAAATAACAAACACCGGATTAGATATTTAAGGAAGGTGGTATATTAACTTTATTTCTGGTCGGGATGCTCGAGTGTGTGTGTGTGTGTGTGTGTGTGTATATGTGTGTGTGTGTGTGTGTGTGTGCGTGTGTGTGTGCGTGTGTGTGTGTGTGTGTGTGTGTATGTGTGTGCACTTGAGGGTCCAGAGATCGCTTGGCATAGGGGCGGCAGCCGCAGCAGTGATGAGACTGACCCTTTTGAGCTGTTCCTGTAACTGCTCCCGCAGCGACTCAGGGCAGTTATGCAGCTGGTTCTGCAACTCATTGTACCCGTCCTGAAGCCTGGCCAGGGCTTCCCGCTCCGCGTCAACGTTCGCTCGCTCCTACAGGAGAGACAGATCAAACAGCACGCAGAGGAGGAGTGAGGGGAGGTGAAGGAGAGAGAGGGATACAGACAGTGTGAACGAGAGGAAGAGAAAGAGAGGAGAGGGAGAGACACTCACAACCCCCCCCCCCCCACAATATAAACACACAGGCACGCACGCACACACGCACACACACACACACACACACACATTCTTGATCTCATGGCTGCCATGTGTTGGGTCTCTGCAATTACACATCTTGGTCCTGCCTGAGAGGAGCAGCGCCCCACCACCACCACCACCCCCACCCCACCTCCACCACCACCACCCCCACCCCACCTCCACCACCCCCACCATCACCCTCCACCCCACCTTGACCACCAACACTGCTGCTACTCCTGCACAATACCAGGCCTGTTCGGCAGAACAGGAGCCAAGTTCTTCAGCAGGAAAAGCACGGACGCTCGAGTAAAACTAGCAGACAGGAGAAATAAATACCATACAACTGCCTACAGCAAAGAATGAATGGAACAGTCAAAATTGCATAAATAGTCCCTTTGAGTGAACACATCTATTAATTATTCATTACCACCATCATCATCTACCATTAGGGACATAATATTAAATTATTCAGGACCAACAAAGTAGGATTTTACAGCGGTCTCACCCAGGGGAAGTGCTAATTCTGATATTAAAATATGTGCTTCTTTATAAATAGATTATTTATATGGCGTGGGCAACAGTGATGGTAAAACACCTGAAAATAACAGTACCGAACACACACACACACACACACACTCACACACACACACACACACACACACACGCACACACAGACAGGTACGCACATGCACCTAACACGAGCCGTAGCCAGGTCCCTGCTTGTTTCCCTGCTAGGAAAATTGATCCTGTGCCACGTTCATACAGCCTTCCCTTTCATGCTCAATTGAGCAATCTCCAGAGAGAAGGGAAGCCCAGCTGAGTGTGTGTGTGTGTGTGTGTGTGTGTGTGTGTGCGCGCGCTTTATAGATGGAGGGAGGGAGGGGTGCAAGGGGAGATGACTGAAGCAGTGAGAGGATTAGACGTTAACGAAACATGGTTAGTGGAAACCGGAGGAGATAAGAAGACTCTCTGGTGTTAAAATGGAGGGTGCAGAATAAGTAAGATAATATTCCCTCCCTTAAATGGGTTTCTCCCCAAGTCTGACCTACTGTGGCCTTTTAAATCCGCAGCATCTTTCTACAAACAATTCATGCATGTGTGCAGAGAAAAGGAGGAACATATCAACTTGACACAGAAGAGGTAAAGAAAAGGGTCACAGAGGTGCAGTGTGTATATGCTGTATACGTACG